>NC_056733.1:419623925-419706425 GCF_019279795.1 Protopterus annectens | reverse complement strand
TTTCTGGGCAAGGACAATTGGATGTGCTCGATAGATCTTCAGGATGCGTACTATCACATAAAATTCACAGACGCTCCAGAAGATTTCTCCGCTTTCGGCTGGGGACCAGTCACTTCCAATTCAGAGCCCTGCCCTTTGGACTCACTACAGCCCCCAGAGTGTTCACCAAATGTATGGCAGTGGTTACGGCTCACCTGAGACGCCAAGGATTCCAGGTGTTTCCATATCTAGACGACTGGCTCCTCACTGCCACCACCAGGCATCAGCTTCTCCAAGCCAGAAATTACACCATTCACATTTGCAGAGGGCTAGGAATTTCTATAAATTTCGAAAAATCTGCCTTGTCAATCTATTACTTTTATAGGCGCAAGATTGGGCACCGTACAACTTTCAGCAAAGTTAACAGACCAAAGGATCTTGGACATTCAAAAACACGTCCAGGTGATTCTTCTCAGCAACAAAATTCAGGCCAGATTTGCTCTGAAGGTATTGGGTCTTATGGCGGCCGCTATAACACTTCTTCCCCTTGCTCGCTTTTACATGCGTCTTCTACAATGGATGCTATTCACCCAATGGTCTTTTCAACAACTTCCCATGCGTCACAAGATCATAGTAACTCCAACTTGCAAAAGGCATCTGACTTGGTGGATATCGTCCCCTCAAATCCATCAAGGCAGACCTTTTGTTCCTCTTGCCCTAGTTGCCACAGTTACATCGGACGCCTCCCTGATCGGGTGGGGGGGGCATTATCAGGTCAGAATGGTCCATGGCACTTGGCAACCTTTCAAGTACCATCTGCACATAAATGTTCTGGAGATGAGAGCGGTGCTTTTAACGTTGCAAGCCCTCAACGACTCTCTTCCCCTGGGAACTATTGCAGTCCAAATGGACAATATGTCCGTAGTGTGGTATATAAACAAACAGGGCAGAACCAAGTCCTATTCACTGTGTCGAGAGGCTCTCAGACTTTGGCAATGGGCAGTCTCCTCTCACCGGTTTCTGATAGCAACGCACATCCCCGGGAAATCCAACATCATAGCGGACAGATTGAGCAGAGCTATTCTCATGCCTCACGAGTGGTCTCTCAAACAATCAGTGACGGAAGAGATTTTTCAGAAGTGGGGCCTTCCTTGCTGCGACCCTTTTGCTACACCTCAAAACAGCAAATGCCCAGACTTCTTCTCTCTCTTCCCCCTTCCAGGCCATCCCCCCAGAGACGCTCTAACCCAAGATTGGCCCCGGGGACTTCTTTATGCTTTTCCCCCTTTCCGCTGATACCTCAGCTAATTCAGAAAGCAACCGCCTTGAGAGCCAAGTTGATTCTCATTGCCCCTTATTGGCCTCGACAAATATGGTTTCCGTTTCTACATCATTATCTCTTGGTGCAGCCATGGCATCTGGACCCGGTTCCAGATCTTCTGACCCACCAGTCGGGTCAACTGCACCAATCCATACCTTCTCTCAACCTCACTGCTTGGTTGCTCCACTTCCATCCTTAGCCAGGCTTCCTATGATTTCTAATCCTGTACGGGATATCATAGTAGCTTGCCTAAAATCTTCTACCAGAAAGATTTACTCTAGTAAATGGCGACGTTTCTCTTTCTGGGCAAAAGCTAGGAACATAGACCCCTATACTGCTCCAATTCATTCGGTATTGGACTTCTTAGCTGAGATTTTTCATTCAGGATCCTCTTCTTCCACAGTGAAAGTTCAACTGGCAGCCATTTCAAATTTTCATATAGGCCTTTTGGACCACAACATTATGTCACATAAACTTTGCAAGGCATTCCTTCGAGGTATCTTTTTATTGAAACCTCCGATTAGAGACCCCCCACCACAGTGGGATCTAAATTTAATTTTAACATCCTTGATTCTTCCCCCGTTCGAACCTGCAGCTGCCTGTTCTTTGAAATTGCTTTCTTGGAAGACACTTTTTCTAGTTGCCATTACTTCTGCCAGGAGAGTATCTGAGCTTCATGCTCTCTGCATTCGTCCTCCCTATTTAATATTCCACAAAGATAGGGTATCTCTAAGGACTAATCCATCTTTCTTACCAAAAGTGGCATCGCAGACGAACCTAAATCAATCCATTGATCTTCCAGTATTTTTCCCGAATTATTCTGATAGAGCGGAACAAAAGTTAAATTGTCTTGATGTTCACCGCCAGCTCAGATATTATCTGGACAAGACTAAAATTTTTAGGAAATCTGATCAACTGTTTCTGTCCTATGCAGAGAGCAGGAAAGGCCTTCCAGTTTCCAAGGTAACTTTATCTAGATGGCTGTCTTCTGTGATCACTTACATTTATCAGCTCAGAGGCAAAGAGTTGATTTCTAAGCCAAAAGCCCATTCTACCAGAGCTCTAGCTACATCTACAGCTTTTCAAGCTAGACTTCCAATAGATACTATTTGTGCAGCAGCCACATGGGCCTCTCCTCATACCTTTGTTTCACATTACAAATTAGACTTGGCCTCCAGAGACAGAGCGAATTTTGGTTCCACCGTTCTCAAGAGTCTGTTCCATTGAGCCACCCAGGATAGAGGTGCTAGGACGCGGTCCCATCCAGCAAGAATGAAGGCGAGATTGACAACTTAACATTTAGAAGTTATGTACCTACCATAACGTTCCATGTTAGTTGTCTTCTCGCCTTCTTTCTTAAGGCCCGCCTCCATCCCCTAGCCTGGTCAGACCGGGAAGATTATGCATCTTCTATTAAGAGGTTATTCCCTTTTTCTAGCTGTTCAACTTCTAGTGTCACTAGATTAGGTTGATCCTTTCTAGAGGATTATGATGTTATTTAGTATTGTTATTTTTCTTCCTCCTCAGTTGGAAGAAAATATTACTATTTCTTTAGCTACCAAACGCGATCTGGGTAGTCTCCGCCTTGCATCATGGGATATAGGGTTGCCTCGAGCTGGTAAAATTAGCTCTCGAGCTTAGCAAGTGCCGAGTCGGAGCCGAACCCATCCAGCAAGAAAGAAGGCGAGAGAAGACAACTAACATGGAACGTTATGGTAGGTACATAACTTCTAATTATGGATGTATGGGTGAGTTATCAAAGGACCCCTTTCATTCACATCTTGGGACAGAAGCAAGAAGATTACACATACATTAGCTGACTTTACTTCAATTGGATATTTCAGAGAAAATTATGCAGCAAGTACAAGGTAACCATAAAAACATACAATAATAGTACCTCTTGAAAAAACAGCATTACAGTGTGAATTGTTAACCTAATCAATGTAGAGTATAGCATAAATGTAGTGTTACAATATACAAGCTCGAAAGTAATCTGTCTATATCAAACTAAGACAGAATAAGGGACAGCAAAGAGGTTTACTAATGGTTGAGTACAACAGTTTGAGTTTGGACATGTATGTCCACCGTTTACATACTGTGCAGCGGTAGCGTTTTCGCCTCACAGCAAGAGGTTCTCCCGTTTGATTCTCGGCTGGAGAGCCTTCTGTGTGGAGTCTGCATGTCCTCCCCGCGGTCGAGTGGCATTCGAAAGACATGTGTGAATGGGCATGCCTTCATTGAAGGTTGGGCGTCGGGCTGGCACCTCAGCACCATAAAAAAATCGACTGCCAATCATTAGCGGACCGGAGTTCCGCTGTGGCGACCCCTAACCGGGAAAAGCTGAAAGAAAAACAGTGATAGCTGTCCATCACTGTAGGTTGGAAACTCTCAACCTCTTAGAGCAAGAAATCTGGACAAAGCTATAAATATTGGGGGGACAAAGGGCCAAAAATAGGGACACTTTAAATATCACTCTTACAAACTTAGCTGATGGAATAACAGATTTTGCATAAGCATGAATTTTTGAAGGGTATGAAGTCTGAAACTTAAGTGTCTGTCATTATTTTCTGACATCAGCCCTCAACTATTTGCCAGTGATTTGACAGAAAACAACAAATGTAATGGGATCCTATCTCGCCTACATTCATGAGAGATGGGTTCGGAGCCGATCCATCGGCTCCGACTCGGCAACTTATATACTAGCACGAAGTCTCTCATTGGCTGGGCTATACCCTATCCCAGGATGCACTACACCTGCTTCCCCAGATCTCGTTTGCCGCTTTACAAGCTGGACGTGGTCTCGACTTGGCTGGAGCTAAGTGGTTATTTTTACCTTTATTGGTCCTTGACCTTGGGGTTTTTTGCTATATATTAATCAAACAGCTGTTTTAACAGCTTCTTTATAATATTTGTGAAGTTTAAGTGCTTGAGTGTCGTCTGGTACTTGTTCCTTTTTTCAGTCGGGCAAGGCCCGTTTGAGTTAGAGGGCCCTTGCCCTACTCTTGTGTACTATTTAGTTCAAAAGTCCTTTGTACTGTTTATTTTAAGTCCCTTTGTGGTTATTTGTCTTTCGGGCCAAGCCCGTTTAAATTAGAGGGCTTTGGGCCGTTGTACTTATTTGTCAGTTGCTTCTGAGGTAATTTTCTTCTGGGTGCTTGCGCCAGTGAGTCTCGCGCTTTTCAGTTGGCGCTTTTTTTCTTTATAGTGCTTAATTTTTGTGGTAATCTCTATTTGTTGCAGTACCTGTACTATGTCTAAAGAACAAAAGTCAGGGTTTAAAAAATGCACTCGGTGCAGTTATAAAATGTCCATAACAGACAGCCATTCTATTTGTGTTTATTGTTTGGGGCCGAAACATCTACAGGAGACTTGTAGCGTATGTCATGCTTTTTCTGCTAGAGTTCTTCAAGAACGTAAGAACAAGCTCATTTTAAAAGGGCTTATTAAACCTCCTTTGAGGAAGCTTTGAATCCTCCTGTTGCTTCCAAAGAAAAGATCGTCGGCTCGACAAGTCCGTCGGAGCCGACTTCTAAAAGAAAAGTTGACCTCTTCTTCCTCGGCTCCACTGACTTGGGGCCGAGTGTCGAGTCTGCCTCGATACCTCCTACTTCGGCTCCATTGTCTTCGGAGCCGCAAGTTGGAGTATCGAGAGGTGAATCACCTCCATCGGCTCCAATGGCTTCGGAGCCGGTGGAAGTGTGCAGCTCAGACTCTTCCCCCTCGGCTCCGAAGAAGGCTTCTTCGGCGCCGATGGTGGTCCATGAGGTGGTGGAGTCGGCGCCGACAGTATTGGAGCCGTTTCGGAGCCGGTCCCCTTCTCCCTCAGAGCCGAGAGGAAAGTCTTCTCGAGTGTCTACCTCCTCTAAATCCTCGAGACTATCAGATTCGGACCTGGATAGGGTTTTACAGAGGCTCTTCCAATCTCCAGTGTTTGCTAAAATGGTCTCGGCTCCAGCACAGTTTGCTTCGGAGCCGATCCCCCCCCCCGACACACTTGATTCCTCCTCCAACCTCCTCTGAGTTGTTGGAGCCGGTGGTGGTGGAGCAAGGTGGAGCCATACGGTCGGAGCAGAGACCCCTATCAGGCTTTTCGGCTCCGACTATGCTTCCTACCCTGTCCTCCGGTTCAGGGTTTGGTACTGCGACCTCTACAGCCGGGCCCGAGGGGAATACTTTGGGATTAGGTGCTTCAGTGCCTAGTCTTCCTCTCGGAGCATCGGCTGCTGGAATTCCCAGGGCCATCGTGGCCTCTAGACCAGTGACTTCCTCGGATTCTGGAGGTCCGGCCTTTGAGGCCATGAGGAGCGCGCTGGCCATGCCTTTGCCGGTTCAACTAGACTCTACCTCACCGTCCCCAGATTTGGAGACTGGTGCCTCTGTTGCGTTGCAGCCCCCCGGCAGCGGGGCCCCAGGGCCTGAGGATACCCCAATCGGGGGTTCCCTTCTTCCGGGCGGTCCGTCCGAAACTGCTTTGGACGAACCCCCACGGAAGAAATTGTGTAACAGGAAGCACGTAGACTCCCAAGATGAGTCTATTACATCGGATACTGACCTCGATGACGCGGAAGGGTCACCCAAATCATCTTCGGATGATATCTCCTTCTCAGATATCTTGGAGATTCTGAGACAGAGAGGTGACTGGCAAGCCAAAACCCCTTCAGCTGAGGAGTCGGTCTTCCTCAAGGCCTTTGGGGCCCAGCCCTCCGCCTCCTGGGTGTCTCCGCCTTGATGAACTCCTTGATTTGGTTTCTCGAAGGGTGTGGGAACACCCTGATTCCGTGGAACCGTGCCTACGAGGCCCAATAAATTCTTGTCAGCTCCCCCCCAGAAAGAATTTCTCACAAAGGGTGTACCGGTAGATGCTTTGGTGGTGGCTTCTGCCACACAGCAGGACGTGGCAGAGGCTTCGACGTCTATTCATCCTCCTAATAAGGATTCTAGGAGTATGGATAGGTACGGGAAGCGTACCCTGTCCTCAGCGGCCTTTACCTTATGGTCGCTGAATTATTTATGTCATTTTACAAGGCTCCAAAGGGATCTTCTCAAAGAGCTAAATGACTCCCTTGTTGGTAATCTACCTGAAGCGCTGGCCTCGACTGTTGGCGCACAGATGAATACTCTTTTTCTATTGTTAACTCGTCCATGCGGCTCATCTCGTATGCGGCCGATGGAGCGAGTAGTGCTGCGGGAACAGGCGTTGCCCTTAGGAGACAAGCCTGGTTACGCTTGTGTTCGTTTACGGAGGCCTTCAAGTCTTCCTTCGCCGACGCCCCCTTTGATGGGTCATCTTTGTTTGGACCCAAGGTGAAGGACACACTAACTCGGTGCGAGCAGGAGGGCAAGACTTTGACTGCCGTTGGGGCCCGTTATTCCGCTCCTTCCAGGCCTTATCCCAAGGCTGGGAGAGGAGGGAAAATGTGGTTTAAAAAATCCCAAAAGTCTTTCTCTACTCCACCTAGTGATTCCCCCTCCAGAACCCAGTCAGCGGGATCAGGCAGCATTAGAGGTTTCAAAGCTGCTAGAAAAAAGAGCCATCCAGCCTGTCCCCATCGACCAGATCGGATCAGGAACTTACTCAAAATTATTTTTGGTACCAAAAAAGACAGGGGACCTCAGGCCCATTTTGGACCTCAGTTCATTGAATCGCTTCAGAAGAAGTCCAAATTCCAAATGGTCACTCTTCAATCTATTCTTCCTTTGCTGGAAAAAGATGCATGGATGTGCTCAATAGATCTCCAGGACGCTTACTATCATATTCCCATAGCTCAAGAGTCCAGGAGACATTTACGCCTCCCTCGGAGCCAGTCATTTCCAATTCGAGCACTGCCCTTTGGTCTCACCACAGCCCCCAGGGTGTTCACCAAGTGTCTGGCAGTGGTAACTGCTCACCTGAGAAGTCTGGGATTCCAGGTGTTTCCTTATCTAGACGACTGGCTCCTTACAGCCACCTCCGAGCATCTACTTCTCCAAGCGCCAGAGCCACGCTCACCTTGGGCCGTTTCTTGGATCACATTCAATTTGCAAAAATCTGTACTACAGCCTTCTCAGCGTATTACTTTCATAGGCGCAGACTTAGACACAAAAAGAATGCGCGCCTTTTTACCGGCAGCAAGAATTCAGATCTTACAAGATCAAGTCAAATCCTGCCTTCACTTACAAAGAGCCCCGGCCCATCGGATCCTACAACTGTTGGGCTCGATGGCGTCGACTATACTTCTAGTTCCCTTGGCCAGACTTCACATGCGAATTCTACAATGGCTACTGTCGGTTCAATGGTCTTATCAGGAACTGCCCTTGAACCACTTAATCATAATCACGGAAAGTTGCCGCCGAGATCTGCGTTGGTGGCTTCTACAGTCAAACCTCGACCAGGGGTGATCCTTTATTCCTGAACGTCGCGTTGCCACTGTGACCACGGACGCCTCCCAGGTAGGGTGGGGGGGTCATTACCTGGACAGGTCGGTCCAAGGCACATGGCAGATCCAGGAAACGCATTTGCATATCAATGTCCTGGAGATGAGAGCGGTACTATTGGTACTCCAAGCTCTCCATCACGCCTCCCACAGGGTCCAATTGCTATCCTATCCGACAGCATGTCGGTAGTATGGTACATAAACAAACAAGGGGTACCAGGTCTTACCCACTATGCAGAGAAGCCATGAGACTTTGGCACTGGGCGGTAGCTACCAACCGCTTTCTAATGGCAACGCACATACCGGGAAGTCCAATGTGATTGCGGACAGATTAAGCAGGACCATTCTCTTGCCCCACGAGTGGTCCCTCAATCAGAGTATAGCTGCGAAAATCTTCAACAGATGGGGTCTTCCTTGCTGCGACCTGTTTGCCAGCCCTCACAATGCGAAATGCAGAGAGTTCTTCACACTGTTCCCTTCTCAGGGACAGATTCCCAGGGACGCTCTGACTCACATTTGGCCCCCCGGTCTTCTCTACACCTTCCCTCCGCTCCTCCTACCGAGGGTGATACAGAAGTCCATTTACATGGAGAGCGAGATGATTCTGATTGCCCCGCACTGGCCTCGTCAAGTTTGGTTCCCTTTCCTACAGAGGCATGCGATAGAAGGTCCATGGTTTCTGGATCCGTGCCAGACCTGTTGACTCATCAGTCAGGACGGCTTCATCCGTCTCTCAGGTCCCTGAAGTTGGCAGCATGGTTACTCCACTTCCATCCTTAGTCCGAGATAATGCTCTCTCGCCGGATGTGGTCCACATTCTGTCTTCTTCCCATAAACCTTCCACCATCAAACTTTATTCCAGTAAATGGAAAAGGTTTGCCTTCTGGGCTCAAGAACGAGGTATAGATCCTCTCACTGCTCCAGTATCGGAGGTTCTGAATTTTCTGGCCTTCCTTTTTCAGTCGGGCTCTTCAGTTTCTACCATTAAGGTTCAGCTAGCGGCAATCTCTAATTTTCATGCCTCATTTGAACCTTCATTGATGTCTCACAAACTTTGCAAGGCGTTCCTTAAAGGGGCTTGGCTCCTTAGGCCTCCTTTATCTCATCCTGTTTCTCCTTGGGATTTGAATATGGTTCTTGCTGCCCTAACTGCCCGTCCTTTCGAACCAGCTGCTACTTGTGATTTAAAATTTCTGTCCTGAAAACGGCCTTTTAGTAGCCATAACATCTGCTAGGCGAGTTTCAGAACTTCAAGCTCTTTGTTCTGATCCTCCCTATTTGATTTTTCACAAACATAGAGTTTCATTGAAATTGAACCCTGCATTTATTCCAAAGGTGGCCTCCTCTTTCTGTTTGCAACAAACCATAGAACTCCCTGTTTTTTCCCAGAATTCTCCAATAACGCAGAATATACTTTGCATCAATTGGACGACATAGACAGTTACGTTTTTATTTGAATAGAACCGCTCAAACGCGAAAATCAAATCAATTGTTTGTTTCTTTTGCAGCGAACAAATTGGGTCAACCAGTATCTAAAGCCTCCATATCAAAATGGATTAAAGACTGTATCACCTTTGTTTATTCACAGGCCAATAAAGACCTTCCCTTTCCTGTCAAGGCTCATTCTACCAGGGCAATGGCTACTTCGGTAGCTTTTCACTCCAAGTTATCCATAGATGATATTTGTGCTGCGGCTACCTGGACTTCTCCGCACACTTTTATTTCTCATTACAAGTTGGATGTGGTTTCTCGAGGCAGAGCTTCCTTTGGTTCCACGGTTCTCAGGAGTGTGTTCCAATGAGCCACCCGGGATGTAGGTGCTAGGGACGCTGTCCCATCTGTCATGAATGTAGGCGAGATAGGATCCCATTACATCTTTTAGTTATGTACTCACCATAACTTTGGATGTATGGGATCCATCTCGCCTACATTCATAAGTACCCACCCTGCTTCCCCCTGCCATTTGGATTTAGAGGAGCTGTAGTCACTGTTTTCTTGGCGTTCTTTCTTGAAGAACTTTAGTTGGTTATAGTGACTTATAGTGTCTCTGTGTTTACATGGGTGTATGAAAGCGAACAAACAAGATCTGGGGAAGCAGGTGTAGTGCATCCTGGGATAGGGTATAGCCCAGCCAATGAGAGACTTCGTGCTAGTATATAAGTTGCCGAGTTGGAGCCGATGGATCGGCTCCGAACCCATCTGTCATGAATGTAGACGAGATGGATCCCATACATCCAAAGTTATGGTAAGTACATAACTAAAAGTTTAAGCTGATAGAACAGGTTTTACATTAGCATGAATTTTCTGAAGGGTATGAAGTCTGAAACTCAAATGTCTGTTATTATTTTCTAACTTCAACTCTCAACTATTTGCCAGTGATTTGACAGAAAACAACAATTTTATGAGAAACTTGGCAAAGAATCAACAGATCAGTTAATACTATACATTATGTAGCATAAAGAGTTTACGTGGATCTGCTGTTTTTATAAAAACGGAAAAATCAGCTGAAGCTATGGAAAACAGAAGATGTGAAGTTGTCCTGCCTCATCTTCATTCTATACTGATAGGTTCGGAACCGATCGTCTGACTCTGCCGCTTACTAAAGCTCGAGATCTGAAATTAGTTCGTAGCTCCATCCTTCTCCCATGATGCTGCAGTACTTTCCTTTGATCTTGTTTGTACTGAAACAGATTGGATCTACGACTAGCTCAGGCTGAGTAGAAAATAGTTTTTTCTTCTTTCAAACTTGTTATAGTTAGCTATATTTTCTGTTTTTTTTCCTAGTTAAATAGTGTGCTTAGTTTGTTAGATATTATTATAATAGTTGTTAGTTATTACATAGTTAGTGTGTGTTTTTTCAGGCTACCATGTTTAGGCCTTTATTTTGATAGATAAGCCATTTCAGAAGTTCTTTAGCTATATATTTCTAGAAATGTTATTCTTGCGTGTGTTTTTTGAGGGTCGTTTGTACTTAACCTTCATATCCCTACTCCTGTTTATTGGCTTGCAGTGTGTTTAGTATATATATATATATATATATATATATATATATATATATATGCATTTAAATTTGCTTTCTGATATCTAGCTTCACGTTACCAATAATTTTAAGGTTACCCGAAGTGTTTTTTGTGTGTGTGTGTGTGTGTGTGTGTGTGTGTGTGTGTGTGTGTGTGTGTGTGTTTGTTTGTGTGTGAGACCATTTGATTTTGCTTTAAGGCTTGTTTAAGTTAGAAAGCCTTCCTTTCATTTGGCTCCCATTTAAGTTAGAGAGTGTTTTAGTGTGTGTTTGTGAAGAAGCGTTATTACCATAATGTCAAAGCAGAGAGAGGTGAACCATCTGGTTTCAAAAAATGTCCTAAGTGTTCCCAAAAAAAATGTCCATCACGGATGGACATACAGACTGCGTTTATTGTTTAGGAGCAATCCATCTGCAGGAGACATGCTTTATATGTCATTCTTTTAGCTCTAAGGTTTTACAAAAGCGTAAGGATAAGTTGATTTTGTGAGGCTTAATTAAATCCTCTTTTAAGGAAGCCTTGAACAAGGCTCAAAGTTCACCCAAACCTCATGCAAAGAGGTCGTCTCCATCTTCTTCTTCTACATTGTCGGAGCCATTGACAGAACAGCCCAGGATGTCTCAGACAACCTCTAAAAAATCTGACAAAGACAAACCTACCGTTTCAGTTCCATGTGCATCAGAACCGACGGTCAATACAGTCCGGAGCTGCTCACCTGCTTTGGAGCCGGTCTCCCTGACTCGTAGGTCTCCTCTGCTCCAATCAGTGGCGGTGGCTCCATCTTCCAGATCCTGCAGGAGCTTATCAGAATTCAGTGTGGATCGCATGGTGCAGAGATTACTGCTGACACCGGCACTTGCTAAATTGTTGTCAGAACTGACTCAGGTGAGCTTGGAGCGGACAATGCCCATTCCTGTATGTTCCTTTCCTTCTCCGACTCCAGTTTGAGTTTCAGTGCTGGAAAGTGTGGCACCGACAGTACCGAGATCTGCTAAAAATTCTTCAATTCCAGTTGCCCTGACTACCTCGGAGCCCTCCGAGGTATCTAGGAGCCAACACTCATCGGTCAGGTCCGGGGAGGGGGACAGTCGGGCCGAGACTCTTTCGGCTCTGACTCTACCCCCTTGGAGCCTCTGCTCAAGTGAGCTCGGCTCCTACCTTGGCTTCAGAGCCAACCCACATGGTACTGGGGTGATCATCAAATTCTTCGGAACCTGGGATTGGATTGTCACAGGCCATGGGAGGGGGGCCTTTGCAGCCATGAGGAGACCTCTGTCCCCACGGACATCATCTGCACAGTTGGAACCAAGCATTCCGTCCCAGGAACCACCGATATCTGTCTCTGCACAGGCAATTACCCAACAGCAAAAAGACCCTAAGCCTCAGAAAGCCCCATTGGGTGCGACCCTTTCTTGCAAAACTTCTCTGGAATGTCCCGCCGAAGAGGCTCCCCGGAAGAAAACATGCAAGAGGAAGAATATAGACTCCCTGGATGAGTCTATTACATTGGACACGGACCTCGAGGAGTCGGAAGGGTTCCCATGGTCACCCTCTGAAGATATATCCTTTGCAGACATCTTGGAAATTCTTAGGGAGGCGGCTGGAAGCCCATTACCCCTTCTGATGAGGAGTCCATGCACCTGAAGGCTTTTGGGTCTCGACTTTCAGCCACCTGGGTATCTCCACCTTTCGATGAACTGATGGAATTAGTATCTTGAAAGGTATGGGATTCTCCAGATACACTGGAACCTGTCCCTCGGAGGCCGATCAAATTTATCACCGCGCCTGATGACAAAACCTTTTTATCTAAAGGAGTCTCTGTAGATGCTATGGTGGTGGTGGTGGCCTTGAAGAAGGAATTATCTGACACTTCTACATCTGTCCATCCCCCGAATAAGGAGTCGAGGACCATGGACAGGTACGGAAAGCGCATGATGTTATGTTGTCCCTATCTCGCCTTCCTTCATGTTGGTTGGGTTCAGAGCCGATCCTCGGCTCTGACTTGGCCGTATTCTAAAGCTCGAGAGCTTCCACTGGCTAGATGCTAGACCCTATCCCATCATGCTTAGCTCTAGTTACCCAGTTGTTATTGTTGTTGTTTAGGCCGTCGTTTTTCCTTCAGGCCTATCCCCTCCCTTTCAAATCGTTTTTTACTTAGGGGGATTCACCCTTGCTCTCGGCTCGCTTTCAGTTAGAGGACCTCCCCTTATTCCCTCCTTCTCCCTTTCTGCTTAAGGAGTTAGCTAATTAAGTTAGAGGCTCTCCTGTGTTGGGGGAGTTGTTGTTTAACTTAGAGGCTCTCCCCCTTCTGTTACCTTCCATTACTTGTTGTAAAAAAAAAAATTAGATATAGTGTTGTAGTGGTTATTGTAGAGTTGTAGATTTCTCTTTTCTTGATACCTATAAATATAGTGTATTGCGCTTATTGCTGTTTGTGCTTTCAATAATGACTAAAGAAGCACCCAAATTATCCAAGCTTTCTGGATTCAAGAAGTGTGACTCGTGCTCCCAAAAAATGTCCCTGACTGATGGACATATGAGCTGTGTTTATTGCCTGGGAGCGGTGCACCTGCAGGACTCATGTTCCATTTGTCATGCCGTCAGTGCCAGAGTCCTGCTGGAGCGCAAAAATAAACTCATACTGAGAGGCTTACTAAAAGGGCCCTTTGACACTCCAGTCGAAGGGAATCAGGCAAGTAAACCAAGAAAATCCTCCTTACCAACATCTCCGTCTGTTCTGAGCTCGGAGCCATTGAAACACAGAGAAAATCCTACAGTTCGTCGGATCTGAAACCTCTCGGGTCTGACAAGACTTTATCTTCTGCAGTTCCGTCAGTGTCCTCAGAACCGTCTAGCAGTCACAAAAGGACTAGGTCTCCTTCTTTGGAACTGGTGCGGTCCACTCCATAGTCACTTCTCCAGTCTGTGGCGGACAGTCACCGATCGTCCACCCACTCCTCTCAGTCATCCAGGAGCCTTTCAGATGATGTGGAGAGGGTGGTGAAGAGGCTACTCAAGACACCAGCTTTCGCCAAAATCTTATCAAGCCCAGCCCGTAAGGATGTGGAGCCGACTATTCAACCCCCCCGGATTGTTTATTCCTCCTTCAGCTCACTTGAGCTCGGAGCCGAAGTGCATGGAAGTCATTGTGGTGAAACCGTCGGTTCCAAATACCTCCGGTCTTTCGGTTCCGACATCCGCTCTTATCTCCTTGATACGTCCTTCTATCGAGGGATCGGGGAGCCGACACTCCCTCGTCTGCTCCGAGGGGGGAGCGGCATCAGACCCTTATTTGACCCCACTCTCCCTCTTGGAGCTCCGGCCCAGGTGAGATCGGCTCCCAAATCGGCCTCAGAACCATCGCACTTAGTATGGGAGAGGTCTCTCGACTCTTCGGAGCCGGGGACCCTCTCAGGCCAGGTTGTGGTGCCTTCGAGGTGATGAAGAGTGTACTTTCCTCTCAAACAGCTCCTCCCTCGGCTTCAGTGACTCCGTCCCCTGTGGAGCCAGTATCTTCCCTCTCACCACCCCTCCATTCTAAGCATAGGGAACCAATGTCCCAGTACGCCCCATTGGGCAACCCCCCCCTCTTCCAAAACCTCCCCAGAGCATCCCCCTGAGGAGGTCCCTCAGAAGAGGACATGTAAGAGGAAGCATATGGACTCCCCTGAGTCCCTGACATCGAACACAGATGTGGAGGACTCAGAAGGGTCCCCATGGTCTCCCTCTGTGGATGTCTCATTCTCAGAAATCCTGGAAATCCTCAAGCAGAGGGGTGGCTGGAAGTCCGTTTCCCCTTCTGAAGACGAGTCCGTGTACCTGGACGCATTCGATTCCTGACCCTCCACCTCTTGGGTGTCTCCTCCCTTCGACCCGCTCCTAGGGGTAGTAAGTCGAAAGGTGTGGAGCTCTCCGGAATCGATGGAACCAGTTCCGTGGAGGCCTAGTAAGTTCATAACTGCAGCATAACTGCACCAGATCTTTCCTGACCAAGGGTGTGCCATTTGATGCTATGGTGGTGGTGGCGGCCACTAAGAAGGAATTAGCAGAGACCTCTACTTCTGTCCATCCGCCCTACAGAGTCTCGTACTATGGACAGATATGGGAAACGTGACTTTTCTTCAGCAGCCTTTACTTTTAGATCACTGAATTATTTATTCCATTTCACCCATCTTCAGAAGGATCTCCTGAAAGAGCTAGGAGATACCCTGCAGGATCCTACAGCTGTGGGAGCTGCAGAAAGAACTGCTTCTCAGCTTGTGACCTTATCCTCTGTAGTTAACTCCTCCATGCGGCTTATTTCCTATGCAGCCGATGGAGCGAGCAGGGCTGCAGTCACAGGAGTCACCTTATGGAGACATTCCTGGATGCGCCTTTGTCAATTTATGGAGCCCTTCAAGTCCTCCTTTACTAATGCCCCTTTTGATGGCTCGTCATTTTTCCAGCTTAAGGTAAAAGAGACTCTAACTAGGTGCAAGCAGGATGGCAAGACTCTCTGTTGTGGGAGTAAGTTTTTCCACGTCTTCTAGACATTATCCCAAAGGTCAAAAAAGCAGAAAATTGTGGTTCCGGAAATCCCAGGGAGCTTCACTTGACGCATGTGGTGACCCCCCCGGGCAGAGGGGGGAATAATAATGGGAGACGCCGGCCTTGCGTCAGAGGGGGTCCGCAGAGTCAGGGCGACAGAGATAGTTTCTCTGGTAGACCCTTCCAATGCTCTTGAAAGGAGGCCCACCTGTCCACCACTGGAGGCAGTCGGGGGAAGATTGTCATTGTACCCAGAAGCCTGGCAAAATATCACAAAAGACACATGGGTACAGTCAATAATATTCAGGGGATACAGTTTTCCTTTCTCCATGCCACCTCTCCCCACAAAAATCCATCCCAGATGTGTCACCCAGTCTGAGGGAACAAGCAACTCTAGAAGTTCAAAAGTTGCTAAGAAAAAGAGTCATCCAAGAAGTCCCTGCAGACCATATCGGGTCCAGAACTTCCTTAAGGTTCTTTTTAGTACCAACGAAAACAGGGGATTGGAGGCCCATTTTGGACTTCAGCAGACTCAACAAGTCTGTCAAGACGACAAAGTTCTGGATGGTGACACTGCAGTCCATACTTCCCTTCCTGGGAAAGGACAATTGGATGTGCTCCATCAATCTCCAGGATGCGTACTACCATATCAAGATGGACAGATGATCCAGAAGATTTCTACGCTTCCGGCTGGGAGCCAGTCACTATCAGTTCAGAGCTCTGCCCTTTGGCCTCACCACAGCCCACAGGGTGTTCACCAAATGCATGGCAGTAGTCACGACTCATCTGAGGCATCTAGGATTTCGGGTTTTTCCATATATGGATGACTGGCTCCATACCACCACCACTGAGCATCGACTAACCGAGACAAGGGACACCACAATCCGCCTCTGCTTCCAGCTAGGCATCACTATAAACTACGAGAAGTCTGCCTTGTTGCCTTATCAATATATTACATTTATAGGAGCAGATCTAGATACCAAAGACATGATAGCAAAATTGCCTCTGGAGAGGGTGTCGACCATTCAACACCAAGTTGCAATTTTAATCGGGAGAAAAAAGACTCAAGCAAGATTTGTTCTGAAAGTCCTGGGCTCGATGGTGGCAGCAATAATGCTAGTTCCCTTGGCGCACTTCCACATGAGGTTATTGCAGTGGCTCCTCTTTGCTTAATGGTCCATACAAGATCTGCCCATTTCCCACGAAATTCTTATCACGTAGACCTGCAAGAAGGACCTAAAATGGTGGCTTCATTCCACCCAGCTAACGATAGGCAAACCGTTCATCCTCCCCCAACCAGTGGCCACAGTCCCAGCCAGGGACACTTCCCAGATGGGGGGGGGATATTATCTGGGACAGACTGTTCATGGGACTTGGCAACAACACGAGTACCACTTGCACATAAATGTCCTCGAGATGAGAGCGGTGCTCCTGGCATTGCAAGGACTTCACAGCTCTCTCTCCACAGGGACAATTGCAATTCAGATGGACAACATATCAGTGGTATGGTACATCAACAAGCAAGGCAGAACCAGATCCTACCCCTTGTGCCAAGAGGCTGTAAGAGTATGGCAATGGGCGATGTCTTCCCGATGCTTTCTGATTGCGACGCACATCCCGGGGAAATCCAACATGATAGCGGACAAGCTAAGCAGGGCTTTACATATGCCTCACAAGTGGTCCCTGAAACAGGATATTGCAAGCTAGATTTTTCGCAAGCGGGGCCAGCCTTGCTGCAATCTTTTCACCACATCCATCAATGCCAAATGCAGCGGCTATTTCGCCCTAGTCCCCGCACCGGGACAGTCATCCAGGGATGCACTTGTTCACGATTGGCCCCGGGACTTCTGTATGCTTTTCCCCCGTTCCCTCTGATTCCCAAGATTCTTCAGAAAGCAAAATCAGTGGGTTGCAAGCTATTTCTCATTGCCCCCTACTGGCCTCATCAAATATGGTTCCTGTTTCTATGACCCCCATCTTCAGGAGGAGCCTTGGATTCTGGACCCAGTTCCGGATCTGCTGATGCATCAGTCGGGCACACTCCATCCTTCCTTACAGACCCTCAGTTGGTTCCTCCACTTCCCAGCTTAGCCAGGCTTCCTGACATCTCCCCAGCAGTACAACATATTCTAATTTCCTCCCACAAATCCTCTATGAGAAAACTGTACAATAGCAAATGGAAACGGTTCTCTTGTTGGGCAGACAAAAATAATATTGATCCTTTTACTGGACCTTTTTCAAAGATCTTAGAATTCCTCACTGAAACTTTTAACCAAGGATCAGCAGCAGCAACTATCCAAGTCCAATTGGCTGCTATTTCCAACTTTCATGTGGGAGAAATGGGTTCCAACGTTATGTCCCACAGGCTATGCAAAGCTTTTCTTAGGGGTACTATCCTTTTGAGACCACCAATAAGAGAACCACTTCCTCCTTGGGATCTAAATTTAGTCCTAGCTTCCTTGATTCTTCCTCTGTTTGAACTGGCTAGTTCTTGTTCTCTAAAATATTTGACTTGGAAAATGATTTTCTTGATCACCATTACCTCAGCTTGAAGGGTATCAGAATTACAAGCTCTTTCCATTCGTCCCTCTTATTTAATTTTTCACAATGATTGAGTTTCTCTCAGAACCAACCCCTCCTTTTTATCAAAGGTTTGTTCATAGTTCAATCTGAATCAATCAATAGAACTACCTGTATTCTTCCCGAACCATGATAACAAGGGAGAGTATAAACTCCACCAACTGGATGTTCTTAGACAATTACATTTTTACTTGCACAGGACACAGAATTCAGACAGTCTGACCAATTGTTTGTATCCTTTGCAGAAAGCAAAAAGGGAACTTCAGTCTCAAAAGTAACTTTATCAAAATGGATTTCAGACTTATGTCTATAACTCACAGAGCAAACAAATGCCAGGAAAAATTTGAGGACACTCAACCAGGGCATTGTCTACCTCTACTGCCTTTCAGGCCAGAGACTGCCTTTAGACTCAATTTATGCGGCAGCTACGTTGGGTTAACCCCCATACCTTCATCACTCATTACAAAGTAGATATGGCCTCCCGGAACAGGGCATCCTTTGGTTCCACTGTCCTAAAGAGTCTATTCCATTCAGCCACCCAAGGAAAAGGGGCTGGGGATGCGGTCCCAACCAACAAGAAGGAAGGCAAGATAGGGACAACATAACATAAAGAAGTTATGTACTCGCCATAATGTTCCATGTTTGTTGTCCTTTATCTCACCTTCCTTCTTGCATCCCACCATCCATCCCCCTCCTGGAGGATCGAGAGGAGTAGTTATCTATCTTTGGCTATATAGGCCTTGATTCCCTTCCTGCCTTATGGGTTGGATAGACTAAGAGTTTCTTCTTATGACTTGATGGTTTCCTTATATATGTATGTATATATATATATATATATATATATATATATATACATATATATATATATATATATATATATATATATATATACACACACACACACACACATATTTTTTTATATATGCCTATAGTTTATATATCTGCATATTGTAGTCTAGTGTTATAGGTTATCACAAATGACATCTGGGTAACTAGCACTAGGCATGATGGGACAGGGTTTAGCCTCGAGCCAGTGGAAGCTCTCGAGCTTTAGAATACGGCCAAGTCCGAGCCGAGGATCGGCTCCGAACCCAGCCAACAAGAAGGAAGGTGAGATCAAGGACAAAAAACATGGAATGTTATGGTGAGTACATAACTTCTTTTTTTCCTCAGCTGCCTTCACCTTTAGGTCCCTGAACTACCTCTCACATTTTACAAGACTTCAGAGTGATCTCCTGAAAGAGCTAGGAGATACTTTACAGGGTACAGTAGCTGCCAGGGTAGTAGACAAGGTATCCTCCCAGCTTGCCACCCTAAATTCAGTGGTCAACTCATCCATGAGGCTCGTATCTTATGCAGCCGATGGAGCGAGCAGGTCAGTGGGTTCCGGAATTGCCTTTAGGAGACATTCCTGGATGAGCTTGTGTAATTTTGTGAAGCCCTTTAAGTCATCTTTTGTCAACACCCCATTTGATGGCTCATCCTTGTTCAGGCCTAAAGGAAACATTTACCCATATGAAGAAGAAGGAAAGACTCTCTCTGCCATAAGAGTCCATTTTTCCACACCTTCTAGACTCTATCCCAAGAGTCAAAAGGGAGGAAAATGTGATTCCGAAAATCCTTGAGGGCCTTTCCGGACACACAGGGAGACCCTTCTTCCAGGGGCAGAGGAGGAGGTAATAATGGAAGACGCTGCCCACGTGGCACAGGGAGTCTGCAGAACCAGGGTGACCATGGTTCTTACTTCGGTAAACCCTTTCAGTGCTCCTGAAAGGAGGCCCGTCTGTCTGTCTCTGGAGGCAGTCAAGGGTCATTTTTTTTTTGTATCCACAAGCCTGGCTAAGCATAATAACAGACAAATGGGTACAAAGCATTATATCCAGAGGCTACTCAGTCCCTTTTTCAATGCCACCTTTACAAACACAAAAAATCCCGGATGTTCCACCCAGTCAAAGGAAACAAGTAACTATAGAAATTCAAAAGTTGCTAGAAAAGAGTCATCTGATCAGTCCATGCAGACCAGATAGGATCTGGAACTTACTCAAGATTCTTTTTAGTTCCAAAGAAAACAGGGGACTGGAGACCCATATTGGATCTCAGCAGACTAAGCAAGTCAGTAAAGAAGACAAAGTTCTGGATGGTCACATTGCAGTCAATACTCCCCTTTTTAGGGAAAGACAACTGGATATGGTTGATAGACCTCCAGGATGCGTACTACCACATCAAAATGGACAGGCCATCTAGAAGGTACCTGCATTTTCGGCTGTTAGCCCATCATTAACAATTCCGAGCTCTGCCCTTTGGTCTCACTACAGCCCCCAGAGTGTTTACCAAATGCATGGCAGTAATCACGGCTCACCTGAGGCATCAGGGATTCTGGGTGTTTCCATATCTAGACAACTGGCTCCTGACTGCCACCACCAAGCGTGGGACAGTACCTTGGAATTTTGTGCTCAACTTGGCATTTCAGTGGCTTACGAAAAATCTGCCTTTTTGGCATCACAACATAGCAACTTTATAGGCACAGAAATAGACACAACAAACATGATGGTCATGTTGCCTCCAGAAAGGGTCCAAACTCTGTCTCCAGATCCGGGACCTCCTCTTCAAGTCCAAAGTACAAGCAAGGACAGTCCTAAAAGTATTGGGCACTATGGCAGCAGCAATAATGGTGATTCCCCTAGTGAGATTACAGATGAGAATCCTCCAATGGATGCTTTTCACTCAATGGTCCATGCAAGAGCTACCTATGTCCCATTTGATAACTCTGACGGAAACCTGCAAGAAAGATCTTCATTGGTGGCTTCATTCAGATCACGTAACAATGGGCCGACCTATTGTTCCCCCTCTTCTGTTAGCTACAGTGACCACAGACGCTTCCCAGATAGGGTGGGGGGACATTATCAGGGAAGAACAGCCCAAGGCACTTGGCAGGACCACGAGGCTCATTTTCACATCAATGTAATAGAGATGAGAGCAGTGCTGATGGCGTTGAGAGCATTCCAGGACTCTTCCAATTGGTACAATTGCAATACAAACAGACAATATGTCAGTACTGTGGTACATAAACAAACAAGGAGGAACCAGATCTTACCCACTCTGTCGAGAGGCCCTGAGAGTATGGCAGTGGGCGACGTCCTCCCAGCGTTTTCTGATAGCAACGTACATCCCGGGGAAATCCAAGGTGATAGCGGACAAACTAAGCAGAGCCATTCTGATGTCACATAAGTGATCCCTGAAGAAAGAAGTAGTGGAAAGGATATTCCACAGATGGGGTCAGCCTTGCTACAACCTATTTGCCACAGCCACAAATGCAAAATGCAGCAGCTACTTTCCCTTGATTCCCCCCCCTGGGGGAGTTTTTCGAGGGATGCAGTTGTACACGATTGGCCCCCGGGACTCCTTTACGCATTTCCACCCTTTCCCCTAATACCCAAGATTCTTCAGAAAGCCAGCAGTCTGGGAAGGACCTAATTCTAATAGCCCCATTCTGGCCTCGTCAAGTACAGTTCCCCTTCCTGAAGCCTCATCTCCTGGAAGAACCATGAATTCTAGACCCGGTGCCAGACCTTCTGACACACCCGTCGGGGAACGTCCATCCATCTCTTCACTCTCTAACATTGAAGGCATGGCTGCTCCAATTCCCAATATAGCCAGGCTACATAACTTTACTCCAGTGGTTCGCCACATACTAATTTCTTCTCATAAGATTTCTACAAGGAAACTGTATCACAGCAAATGGAAAATATTCTCAATCTGGGCTTCACAGCACCTCACTGAGCCCTATTCAGCACCCTTAGCTTTCATTTTAGAATTCCTAGCTAAGCTTTTTGATGAGTGAAGTGCTGTAGCAACTATATGGGTCCAGCTGGCAGTAATAATATCCAGTTTTCATATTGGGAACGAAGGTATAAACATCATGTCTCAAACTCTCAAAAGCTTTCCTGAGAGGAACTAATTTGCTAAGGTAACCAATATGACCACCTTTGCCACTGTGGAATCTTAATTTTGTTCTTTCTCGCATAATTCTACCGCCCTTTGAACCAGCATTATCTTGCGACTTGAAATTTTTATCTTGGAAAACACTTTTTCTAGTAGCAATCACATCAGCAAGAAGCATGTAAAGTTACAAGCTTTAGCAATAAAACCTCCCTACATGATTTTTCATAACGATAGAGTGTCACTACTTACAAACCCTTCCTTTTTCCCAAGGTATGCTTGGAGTTCATTCGAAATCAGTCAATAGACCTACCAGTATTCTTCCCTAGTATGGCAATAAGGCAGAATACATGCTTCACCAACTTGATGTTCACAGGCAGTTATGTTTCTACTTGCAAAGAACAAAAACACATAGGAAATCGGACCAACTTTTTGTCTCTTTTTCTGAAAACAAAAAAGAATTAGCAGTAACAAAGACAACTTTATCCAGATGGTTGTCAGACTGTATTTCATTTATTTATCTGTCAGCAGACAAACAGTTGCCAAATAAAGCAAGGGCGTATTCCACCAGATCCATCTTAACTTCTCAGGCCTTTAAAGCAAGATTGACAATAAATACCTTTTGTGCAGCAGCAAACATGGGCAAGACCTCACACCTTTATCACTCATTACAAAGTAGACTTGGCTTCCAGGGACAGAGCCTCTTTTGGGTCCACTGTACTGAAGAATATCCTCCCGTGAGCCACACAGGAAAGATGGTGCTAGGGACGCTGTCCCATCAGTATAGAATGAAGACGAGACAAGACAACTTCACATAAAGAAGTTAAGTACTCACAATAACGTTCCATGTGAGTTGTCCATCTTGTCTTCATTCTTACATCCTACCCTCTAACCCCTGTCCTGTTAGCTCCTGGATGATCAAGGAAGTCATAGTGTTCAGTTACATACTTTGGTCCTTTTCTAGGTTTGTAGATTTGATATATATGTACATCTCTATACAGTTATAGAGTAGAGTATAAATTCACCAACAGGCAAGATCTGAGGAAAGCACTGCAGCATCATTGAATAAGGATGGAGCCACGAGCTAGTTTCAGATCTCAAGCTGTAGTAAGCGGCCAAGTGGGAACCGAGGATCGGTTCAGAACCCATCAGTATAGAATGAAGACGAGATGGACAACTCACATGGAACATTATGGTGTGTACATAACTTCTTTTTTTAACAATAAAACAATAAAATCATAAACTACATTTCCCATAGAGCCTTGAAGCGATTGCCAAACATCAAAACAAGAATGGATTTGAATGCCACTATCCAAATGGACTACACTTTTTAATTACTTGATGCGTGCAATCATTTTTCACCCAGACAGATTCTTGAGACAAAAAAAAAAAAAAAAAAACTAGAAGTTAGGTATGCAAGTAAATAGACATCAAAACACTACACCAGCTACCTTTCCAGGCACAAAGCTACATTAACATGGCTCCAAGCACTATCACTAAAAATGTGGCATCTAACTTCAACTCAAATACTCATTTGCATTAACTGGATTCAACGCCAAGTTTGCTGATGCAAACTGGGAGCAGTCATAGAATCTCCAGATGATGTCAACGTCCTACAAGAGGGTCTTACACAATCAAATGATTGGTGCCAAAGTCATGGCCTTATACTCAATGCAAAAAAAAGTATTATCATCCCTTTCAGTAAGAGTGATGTTCCTGCTAACTACCACATCAATAGCAACACCCTAACTACACACTCAGTGGTAAGAGACCTGGGGCAGGTTGACAGCAACCTTACCTTTGATCATCATGTCTCCACAGTGGTAAAAAGGGCATCCTATATTGCTCATCTCATAAGTAATGGCATTGCCTCCAGGAAAAAAAGAAGTTATAACCTCATTGTATTTTTCCCTCATCAAGCCAATAACTGAATACAGTGCCCCTTTTGGTATGCACTTTTCCAAGCACCTGCAGCAATTGGAGAGACCACAAAGGTTCCTCACAAGGAAAATTCAAGGTCTTCAGCATCTATCCTATGTGGATTGTCTGAAGTCACTGTCACTTTATTCTGCTTCATACAGATTACTCAGAGGCGATCTCTGCCTTGTATATAAGGCAATCTCTGTAAGCGGACCAAAAAGTGCATAAACTATTAACTAAAACCAAATAAATAATGATGATGGATATAGAATAGCTTCTTTATTTACCATTAAGCGCTTTTCATTTGTCTCAAATAGCAAACTTCATCTGACAACAAACAACAACTAAAACCTTCCTTCTTATATACTTAAAATGGCGTAATTTCCTTTTCAAGCAGGAAGTGACATATTCAGTGCTTTTTTTTTTAAAACATATGACTCATATAAAAACTCGTTACTAAAATACTGATACATTATCCAATCATCTAAGCCAACATGCTTCATGAATGATTATATTGCAGACAATAAATCATTTTTATATATAAATATGTATGTGTGTGTATGTGTGTGTGTGTATATATATATATATATATATATATATATATATATACACACACACACACACACACACACACACACACACACACAAATATTCATAGATTAAATGAAAAACTTAGTACATCCATCGTACTAACTATACATTTTCTATGAGGCCCAGTAATTAATGAAATAGTGATTGCTATATACTCTTGAAAAGACATAATATGAATATAAACATGCTAACCAATGCCTAAACTGAAAATATTATGAATAATATTCTATTTTTTATTATTATTTATTATTATTATTATTAATAATTCCATACTTATTCACTTTCCTACTTTTTTTTTTACTTACTACCTAGCCAATGCCTTTAACTTAAGTATACTATTAATAATGTAGTAATCATTTAATCCTGGCCATACACATGAATGTAGTTGCAGTTGCCAAACCAATTCAGTCTTTTCCAGCTGAATAGTCCAAGGGCCGCCCCTATCCTGTTCTTTAATCTGCTGTATTGCACAAAACTTGAAGAGATGATCTTTAAATTCATATATATGCTTTGCTAATGCATTTGTTAAAATGCCCTTTCTGATTGCATAAATATGCTCATATATTCTCTCTTTCAAACTTCTAGTTGTTTTCCTATATAATATGCCGGACATGATTGGCATATGGCAACATAAACTACCATTTTTTATTACTTTCCAGTAATTCTATATTTTCTATTTTTGATCTCCATACATTGACCTTGGGATATAAAACTGCAGTAGTTACACATTCCACACCTACTCATACCCATGTGCAAATTATTAGTAGGTTTTTTTACAATGCCCTATTAAGTTCTTAAGGTTTTTGCCTCTTCTTGCCACCATTTTTAATCCTTCCTTTACATTTTCTCATTGTTATGCATCATCATTAATGACTACCCAATTCTTTATCACAATAGCGTTTACTGTATAAAAATGTGTACTAAATGTTGTTATAAATATACTAAGATCATGCATAAATTTATAAAAGTAATCAGTGGTATTATTAATATAGGACAAAAAATTACCAAGCATCTCTTCTGTCCCTTTCCATAATATAAAAATATTATCCAGGTATCGCAAATATAGACTGATATGCTCACTATAGTTGCCATTAAGCACAAGCTTTTTCTCCTGTACTACCATTACTAAATTTGCAAAGATGGTACCACATGGGGATGATATTTTTATATTATGGAACGGGACAGAAGAGATGCTTGGTAATTTTTTTGTGCTATATAAATAATACCACTGATTATTTAAAATTTACTCATGATCTTGGTAAGCAAGAAATTATTTTTTGGATGCGAATTTAAGTAAAGACAAGGTGAGAAAAGCATTCATAGCAAAAATTCATAGAAAATTGACTTATTTGAACTCTTTTGCATTTTACCAGTTCACATCCTACAGGAAATAAAAAGGCAGTGGTAAAAGGACAATTTGTCCGGGCCGCAAGAATGGTAACTCTCAATATTGATTTTAGTAAGGAATGTGGGTTGCTTAGAAAGATGTTCATCGATTGAGGGTATCCAACAAGTATGTTGGAAGATATATATAATGAAGTGCGAGCAAAATGGGAGAATGGACATTTTAACCCCATTCTTAGTTACCATGGAGAGAACCATCACATAAGGACTAAACAAGTGCAATATGACTGCTCAGTTGCATTTATAACAACATTTAGTACACATTTTTAATGAAGTAAAAGCTATCATGATACAGAATTGGGCAGTCATTAATGATGATGTTAAAATCAGAGAAAATGTAGGGGAAGGATTAAAATGGTGGCAAGAAAAGGCAAAAACCTTAGGAATTAATAGAGCATTGTAAAAAACTAATAATAATTTGCACATAGGTATGAGTAGGTGTGGAATGTGTAACTACTGCAGTTTTATATCCCAAGGTCAATGTGTTGAGATGAAAAATAGAAAATATAGAATTACTGGAAAATGTAATTGTAGTACAAAAATGGTAGTTTATGTTGCCATATGCCAATCATGTCCAGCATATTATATAGGAAAAACAACTAGAAGTTTGAAAGAGAGAATATATGAGCATATTTATGCAATCAGAAAAGGCATTTTAACAAATGCATTAGCAAAGCATATATATGAATTTAAAGATCATCTGTTCAAGTTTTGTGTAATATAGCAGATTAAAGAACAGGATAGGGGCGGCCCTTGGACTATTCAGCTGGAAAAGGTTGAATTGGTTTGGCAACTGCAACTACATTCATACGTATGGCCAGGATTAAATGATTACTGCACTATTAATAGTATACTTAAGTTAAAGGCATTGGCTATGTAGTAAGTAAAAAAGTAAAAAAAAGTAGGAAAGTGAATAAGGAAGGAATTATTAATAAGAATAAATAATAAAAAAATAGAATATTCATAATATTTTCAGAATGCTGCATATCCACAAGTCAAATGGTACACTGGTTACTCTCTCTAAAGACCTTAACCTGGTATGTGACATTAATAGAACCTGCTGGAGGACAGATTTGTCTCCCAGAGGTTACCACACCTTTGGAACAGACTCCCACTTCATGTCAAACAGAGCACCTCATTGACCCTCTTCAAATGCAATCTGGAGGATTGGACGGGTAACCGTAAATTCACCCTGGGAGTTTCACCTGTGTCCCTCTTGGGCAGGGGCAATAGGTGCTGATCGTGGAAATAAAGGTAGAACTTGGCTAGGCTTGTAAGGGCCCTAGGGTCATTAGCCTAGTAACTTCCTATGATTGTATGATCCTATGCTTTTGAGCTCAACACCTACAAAAAAATAAATAAAAGAAAGGACTTCTGTTTGATAACTCTATCTAGTCACACTACAAAAAAAAGTGAAGATCATACATAGAGTAGCCAATTTTCTTTCTAAAAGCACAATTCTCAACATCTTGGGTGTAGAACCAGAGAAAAAAAAACAAAAGGAATCAAGGAAAATGACCCAAATGAGAGGCACTGTAAAAATAATGCCAATGTTCACTTAAATAAAAAACACCACCACATTAATTTAAACACTTGTGAGTATTTTGTGGCATTACTCTTCACTGCTTAACTAGGCAATTTAAAGTTTTATGCAGGATAAAGCAAAAATAAAATACAGATCAGGGACATCCCTGTTAATCAGCCAATCAGCCATAGTTAAAAGGTATGGCAAAGCAACCAACACAACCCCTCAGAGAGCAACATGATTAAAAAAAAAAAAAACACCACATTCAACTAAAAGGAAATGTAAACAAAGTATTAAAAGACGTAAGGGCGATATTGTTGTTGAGGGCCTCTCCAGTTCGTTTCACGCAGAAGTGGGCATGTCGCAAATTGAGTGACAACCCGGTCTGCATATTACTTGGGGTTTTCGACAACTGGCAATAAATTCTATATTTTTTTAACATTTTAGGTCAATTAAAACTTGCCGTTATACACAATATGTGCATATCAAAGTTCAGTCATGCTGCAACACCCTGTAATACTTAAAGACTTAACCCCACAACTGAGTAAAAGAAAGAAGTGGTTACACTTCCGTACGATTGCGTGCTGTACTGACAGCACATAACCGTTCAAAGTGTCAATATGAAATTATGGTGACTGACTATTAAAAGCACTGTGACAACGCAAACACTTTAGTTTAAATAAGAAGCTATTACGTTGTATCAAATCCATAATTTAGCAGTTGGCAGTCCTCTTAAGAAACTGAAATACCCCAAGGTCGAGAAAGTGTTTTTTTGTTTAAATGTCCTTCACGCCATACCAGTAATTTACTTCAGTTTTCTGTTATATTTACTGTCCTATTACAACGTCAAGTGCACTTTTTTCTTCGGTTGTACATTGGGAGGGAATGCATATTCATGAATGACATATCACGGTGGTGGGTTTTGGGCATGGCTTGCTACTGCGCATCTGGTGAAGCCCTCAACTACAATATTGCCGACGAAAGCCATTTCAAATACTATGACAGTGACTAATCAAGAGCAATGCTATTTCTCTTAGTATTTAACAGTGAATTACTACTGTAGCCTTAATGCCAGCTAACACAATCTGTTCACATTTACATTTCAGAAGATTTGCAGACAGAATGTATCACTATTAAAATGCCATACTATAACAACAACAAGCCAGATTTTCTAAATGATGTGCACGCTGTAACTTCAATCTGTAAATGCAGAATACAGAGTTTACACAGAAACCCCTGCTCCTATACATTTCATTGGTGCATACACTCTCAGAATGATTACACTGACTGCAGACAAAGGATAAACAATAAAATAAATTCCATCAGATCTACCAAGCGTTCAAGACTTTTGCCAACCATACTATAGTAACTTTCTTAGAGGCAGCAGTCATTGCTTCCTTAGCTGCAAGGGCCTTTTGTGCTTAAAACTAGCATGACAGTAATAGACTAAGGCTATGCACTACAAACAAAAGACAGAACTCACCAGGACCTTAGTATTTTCTATCACACATACAAGAAAAGCTCTTTAATTTTGTTTCCCATCTACGTAAAAGTGACAGAAGTAATGAGAGGAAGTTAAAAATGAAAAAAAAAAAAGAAAAGAAATTAAGTCCTTCAGAACAGCAACAATTTTATATTACATCTGTGCATGTGCAGTAACTACCGCCGATTTATGCTGATTGGAGAACATGGTTATACATCATCACAGCCGCATGCTTGTGTACTCACAAGCTCAGTAGTTAGTACTTTTACAGAATGGAATTTGCATTCCTTTAAGTTACCTGGCAGTGCTGTGTCATTATGTTTTATTATTGCAATTACTTAACAGCACTATGTTTGTGGTTATTACCACGTCCATATTTTTCTCTCTATAATCAACACAATATGTTAAAAAAAAAAAGAAAAGCAAAAATAAACATTGCACGGCTGTGCTGGTAAGAGGCAAATATGCACAGAAGAGCAGAAGCGGATGTTCAGTTGTATGTGTTGAGAGTATGCCTTGATGTAAAAATAGTAAGTCATCGGTTCATCATAACTGGGAAAACAGCACAATTCTATGTACAAGTAGTGCACTTGTTTTTGTTATCAGTTTTTAAGGTTAGTGTCCATGCGCAGTGAGATACATGGATTTGAGCTCCAGTGGTTTACAGTGCATACCAAGAATTCCCATCAAAAAATGGGATTTCAATGCCACTATCCAACTAGACTATACTTCCAGGTACGTGCCACTTCCAATAATTTTTGCTCAAACAAATTTCTGAGACAAAAAAAAAAAAAGAAAAACAGAAATCAGGTATGTGAAATGTGAGCGATTTACAATGCCCCCGCCAATAATTCCCACCAGAAAACATACGTCTCCTTGCCTCACACTAACAAAAACATTAAACTTATTCCGCTTTTCTTAAAATAAAGTCTTAAGTACTGTAAAACAGTTGATGCCTAGCTATAAACTTTAATCAGTGATCTGTTAGGGTCGTTAAGTCAGGAACGTACTTCAGATTGTGGATTAAAGTAAAATGTTGAGCAACCTCTACCTCCCTGTTTACAGTAGCTTATGTTACGCTTAAGGACCGGGGACAAATAAAAAATGGGTAAAATAAATCTGGACTCTACTGTGAAAATCTGGACAGTTGAGAAGGTACATAGACTGCCTTACCTTAAACATACACAACAAAATTTATTGAAGTTGCCATTAGTTAAATTCAACTGCAGTGCTTTTCACTTCCAAGAAGAGAAGCTCAGTTCAGTCAGTCTAGACTTCAGACCACCGCCATGAGCCACAGATTCACTAAAAAATGCTCAACAAAAAATCCAATCAGTCTGTTTGCTTAACCTCGTTAATGAAGAATGGAAGGAGAGGTGGGCATGATTTGAAATTTATACCATCAGGCAGCAGCTCAGACTGGAGAAGTTGCTGGGGAAGTCAGTGGTATGACAGGGCAAAAGCATCACTGATTGGATGCTTTAAGTAATGTTCAGTAATCCTAGCCATTGACTGGTCATGTGTTAGTGTAGATGCAGGGGGGGAGGGAATGGAAGAGCACAGCAAGGAATCAGACTCTGTGCTGTGCGTATTCAACTACGGAACTGGAAGGGAAGGGTGCAAACGCCACAGTACAGTTGTACTGTAGTTATGACAGACTTGGAGACAGGGCGGCAAGAAGAACACAAACTTTATGGACTGAAAAAAACATTAATTAAAATGAAAAATTACGCCCTTTATGAGGCCGGCCTGTATGGCGCCCTAGGCAGTCACCTAATTCACCTATGCCTAAGGCCGGACGTGGCAGATAGACTGCCTAAAGTTCGTCAACCTTTTAAGTTTTTATAAATTTGTACTAAACCTGACCTTGTAACTATTGATGTTATGTTGTCCTATCTCGTCATCATTCTTGCTGGTTTCGGCTCCGACTCGGCCGTAAAACAAAGCCTGAGAGCTTCTACTGGCTCGAGGCTATAACCTATCCCATGGTGCTTAGCAGCTGTTCCCCAGATCTCATTTGCCGCTTGAACCTTCGGGATTGTCTTTGCTGGCTCAGGCTAGTAAAATTTAGTATTATACTCTGTTTTTTGGATAACTTTCCCAAAACTTACTACTTCTTCTTAGTTTACCTTTCCCAGTTAAAGTATAGTGCCTTTTTGTGTGTTTGTAGTATTCTTGGCAATATTTTCCTTGCGGCTGTCCTTTTGGGCCTTGTTTTTCTCTCTTCCCCTTATCTAGTTAAAGAATCCGTTTCAGTTAGAGGATTCTTTCACCTTCTTTCCTCCCTTAAATAGTCACCGTTTAAATTAGAGATGCCTCCTAGGGTTGGAGGAGATTGTCGTTTAATTTAGAGACTTCTCCTCCTCCTCCCTATCCTTTCCATTTTTTCTTGTAAAAAAAAAAGTCTTTTCTATCTTGCTTCTACCTTTTATAGTAGTTAAAATTTACTGTTGTGTTAGTTTCTTTCACAGGTAAAGATGTCTAAAGAATCTGTTAAGGAGCACAAACAATCTGGATTTAAAAAGTGCGATTCATGCATTCAAAAAATGTCTATAACAGACGGATACACAAGTTGTGTATACTGTCTAGGACCAGTCCATCTCCAATACTCCTGCTCTATTTGTCATAGCTTCAGTGCAAGGATCTTACAGGAGAGGAAAAATAAGCTCATTTTAAGGGGCTTGTTGAAAGTTGAAGAAGGTAATCAGACCTCAAAACTGGATAAGTCTAATAAGGCTGCTTCATCGGTTCCTGTGTCTGAGCCGTCAAGCAGTTTCAAAGATACAGCATCCTCGGATCCGAAAGTTATCGGTTCCACCAACTCTGGTCCTCCCTCGGTTCGATCTGTCTCCTCGGAATCATTGTGGAGCTGAAAAAGGAGTCAGTCACCATCCTTGGAAACTGTTAATTCGGTGCCGCAATCTCCTTTGTTACAATCTATGGCAGGTAGCCACAAATTGTCAAGCCATTCCTCTCAATCCTCCAGGTTATCGGACGATGATGTGGAGCGGGTCATGAAGAGGTTGCTCCGGACCTGGGCCCTAGCAGAAATTCTCTCGAGCCCAGCCCATTGGATCATGGAGCTGACAACTGTACCTCAGATAATGATTCCGCCTCCGACTCGGATAAGTTTGGAGCCAGAGAGTATGGAAGTCGTTGTGCTGGAACCGCAGAGCCAGTAATCACTCCTGATATCTTGGCTCCGATGTCTGCTCCAATCTCGTCAATGTTGTCTTCCATCGAGGGATCTGGGGGTCGACACTCCCTGGTCGGCTCGGGGGGGGGGGGGGAGTAGAGTCGGACCCATGTCGAAACCGACTCTCCTACTCAGCGCTTTGGCTCGGGTGAGTTTGTCTCCCACATCAGCCTCAAAGCCACCCTCCTCAGTGCCGGACAGATCTCCAGGCCCCTCGGGCCCGGTGTCTCTGTCGGCCCAGGATTATTGTGCCTTTGAGGTGATGCGGAGTATGCTCTCCACTGAGTCTGCTCCACCTTCAGCTCCAGCCTCTCTTCCCCAAAAAGGGCCAGTGTCCACCTCTTCATCATCCCTCCCATCACCCCCAGAGTAGAGAGTCAGTGCCCCAGGAAACCCCAGTGGGTGGAACCTCCTCTTCCCATACCTCCCTGGAACATCCCCCCGAGGAGGTCTCTTGGAAGAGACCATGTAAGAGGAAGCACGTAGACTCCCCTGAGTCTGTCACTTCTGATACTGACTTGGAGGATTCAGAAGGGTCCCCACAATCGCCCTGAGGATGTCTCTTTTTCAAACATCCTGGAGATCCTTAAGCAGAGGGGCAGCTGGAAGTCCCTTTCTGAAGAAGAGTCGGTATATCTGGAGGCATTTGGCTCTCGCCCCTCCACCTCTTGGGTGTCTCCACCTTTTGACTCTCCTGGGTGTAGTGAGTCGGAAGGTGTGGGACTATCCAGAATCAGTTGACCCTGTTCCTCGGGGGGCCAAATAAATTTATTACGGCCCCAGAGGACAGACAGTATCTAACTAAGGGAGTTCCAGTAGCTGCGATGGTGGTGGCTGCAGCCACAAATAAGGAGTTTGCTGAAACTTCTGCATCTGTCCATCCACCGAATAAGGAGTCTCGCACGATGGACAGGTACGGGAAGTGTACTTTCTCTTCAGCGGCCTTTACCTTGAGGTCGCTGAATTATTTATCACATTTCACCCGACTTCAGAGGGATCTCCTAAAAGAGCTGGGAAATACCCTACAAGGTGCTACAGCCCAGGATTTATCGGATAAGATTAATTCTCAGGTTGCAGCCTTAACCTCCATCACTAACTCTTCCATGTGCCTCATTTCCTATGCAGCTGATGGAGCGACCAGGGCAGCAGGCACAGGAATAGCTCTTCAGAGACATTCCTGGATGCACCTTTGCAAGTTTGCCGAACCCTTCAAATCTTCCTTCATTGACACCCCCTTTGATGGCTCATCCTTGTTCAGGCAGAAAGTGGAAGAGACTGTCACCAGGAGCCAACAAGATGGTAAGACTGTCTGCCATCGGAGTCCATTTTTCCACCCCTACCAGACCCTACTCTAAAGGTCAGAAGAGTGGAAAGATGTGTGTCCGAAAGTCCAAAGGAGCCTTATCTGACGCTTGTTTTGATCCTTCCCCCAGGAGCAGAGGGGGAAATAACAATGGAAGACGCCATCCACGTGGCAGAGGGGGTCCGCAGAACCAGGGCGACAGAGATAATTTCTCTGGTCGGCCCTTCCAGCGCTCCTGAAAGGAGCCTCGACTGTCTGTCTCTGGAGGCAGTTGGGGGGAGGCTATCGCTGTACCCAGAAGTCTGGCTGAATTTGACTCAAGACAAATGGGCACAGTCCATTATATCCAGGGGTTACAACATTCCTTTTCACTGTTCACCTCGTCCATCAAAGTTTATCCCAGACATTGCACCCAGTCAAAGGGATCAAGCAACACTAGAAATTGAAACATTGCTAGAAAAAAGAGTCATCCAAGAAGTCCTCGCAGACCAGCTAGGATCCGGAATTTACTCAAGTTTCTTTTTAGGTCCAAAAAAGACAGGGGACTGGAGACCCATATTGGATCTAAGCAGATTAAACAAGTCGGTGAAAAACACAAAGTTCCAGATGGTAACACTGCAGTCTATACTCCCTTTTCTGGGACAAGACAATTGGATGTACTCGTTAGATCTTCAGGAAGCGTACTACCATATATAGATGGACAGACACTCCAGACGATTTCTATGCTTCCGGCTGGGATCCAGTCATTACCAGTTCAGAGCTCTGCCCTTTGGACTCACCACAGCCCCCAGAGTGTTTACCAAATGTGTGGTAGTAGTCACGACTCATTTGAGACGTCAAGGATTTCAGGTGTTTCCATACTTAGATGACTGGCTCCTAACTGCCACCACCAAGCAGCTACTAATCAAAGCCAAGGACTACACCATCCATCTATTCTCAAAACTAGGCATTACTATAATTGCAGAAAAATATGCCTTGTTGCCATCACAGTGTATTACCTTTATAGGTGCAGATTTAAACACAAACAACATGCTGGCAAAACTGCTTCAAGAAAGGATTCAAACGTTACACAGTCAAGTGCTTATCTTGCTCAACAAGAAAAAAGTAGAGGCAAGATTTGTCCTCAAGGTCCTAGTCTTTATGACAGCGACAATAACTCTAGTTCCCCTGGCATGATTTCACAAACAAATATTACAGTGGCTGCTCTTCACTCAATGGTCCATACAGTAGTTACCCATGTCGCACGAGATTCCCATTACAGACTCCTGCAAGAGGGATCTGCTTTGGTGGATCCAGTCCACTCAGCTAATAATGGGCATACCATTTGCACTTCCCCAACCTGTCGCTACAGTAACCACGGACGCGTCCCAGATAGGGTGGGGGGGGCATTATCTGGGACAGACGGTCCAAGGGGTTTGGAAAGATCATGGGTACCATTTGCACCTCATTGTCCTAGAGATGAGAGCGGTGCTTCTGGCATTACAAGCATTTCAGAACTCTCTTCCCACATGGACTATTGCAATTCAGACAGACAATATGTCGGTGATATCGTACATCAACAGACGGGGGGGGGGACCAGATCCTATCCTCTATGTCGAGAGGCCCAGAGAGCTTGGCAATGGGCGATATCTTCCCAGTGCTTTCTAACGGCAATGCACATCCCGGGGAAATCCAGTGTCATAGCAGACAGGCTAAGCAGAGCTATTCTCATGCCTCACAATTGGTCCCTGAATCAGGAAGTTGTGAATTTAATTTTTCGCAAATGGGGTCAGCCTTGCTGCAACCTTTTTTTCCACTCCCTTCAATGCCAAATGCAGCAACTACTTTGCCCTTATTTCCCCTCTGGGAAAGTTGCCGAAGGGTGCACTCGTTCTCGATTGGCCCCGGGACTTCTTTATGCTTTCCCCCCATTTCCTTTGATTCCAAAAGTTATTCAGAAAGCCAAGCCATTGAGTCGCAGGTTAATCCTCATTGCTCCGTATTGGCCTCGTCAGATTTGGTTCCCTTTCCTTTGGCCCCACCTTCAGGAGGACCCATGGATCCTGGACCCAGTGCCAGATCTTCTGACGCATCAGTCAGGAACGCTCCATCCTGCCCTTCAGAACCTCAAGCTGACAGCTTGGTTTCTCCATTTCCAATCTTAGCCAAGCTTCCAGAATTATCCCCTGCAGTACTCAACATTTTGGTCTCCTCACTCAAAAAAGACAACTAGGAAACTTTACGCAAGCAAATGGAAGAGGTTCTCTTGTTGGGTGGACAAAAAACACATAGATCCTTTTACAGCCTCTAAACCTGCAATTTTGGAATTCCTGACAGAAATTTTTAATAAAGGAGCAGCGGTGGCCACTATTCAAGTTCAACTAGCCGCTATATCTAATTATCATGTGGGGGGACTCGGATTCAGTGTAGTGTCCCACAAGTTATGCAAGGCCTTCCTCAGGGGTACTTTCCTGTTAAGACCACCTGTAGGAGAACTTCCTCCCCCATGGGATCTAAATTTGGTATTATCAGCATTGATTCTTCCCCCCTTCGAACCATCATCCTCTTGTTCTTTAAAATTTTTATCCTGGAAAACTCTCTTTCTAACGACAGTTACCTTAGCTAAGAGGGTTTCAGAGTTGCAGGCCTTATCCATCCGTCCTCCATATTTGATCTTCCACAATGATAGAGTTTCCCACAAAACAAATCCCTTCTTCTTACCAAAAGTTTGTTCTCAAGCAAATTTAAACCAAAATATATATATGGTATGGTGAGTACATAACTTTTTTTTCATTAATCCTCCTGCTACTAAATGTTAAGTTAATTCCAATCATATACTTTTTAACAACGAGTGGAAAATAATTGAGTATGGAGAAAAGTGTATGTTATTCCAACTTTGATTTTCAGAATTTTGAATTTTCAAGCTCACATGTTAAGGTTTATTCTATTTGAGAATGTTCGGGGAATGTTTTGTTTCCAGTTTCTTCTTGTGAGGAATAAATCTGATTTAAATTGTTTAATTTCTTTGGATTTGATTTTATTTTCATTTATTCCTCAACAAATGGGTTCAGATCCGACCCTTAGATGCGACTCGGCCATTTTCTTTAGCTTCTAGGATCCAACTCTGGAGCTCCTCCCTTACCTATAATGCCCCTGACTACTGTGTCATCTCAGTTCTCTTTTGCTGCTCTTCAAGATCAGATGGGATTGCGATTTCTTGAGCTCATAGTGGGTTTAGTGACTGCATAAATTTGTATTTCTTCTCCTTAATCTTTTTTCCTTATTATCATTTATAATATTTCCCTTACCTTTTTCCCTAAACTTTTCTATTACCAAGATTTAAGGTTCTTTTTTTTCATAATCTTCATTACCATTGTTGGTAATCTTTCTCCCTCTGTTACCTCGCCTTGAGGTAATCCTTTGTCATACCATTGTTGGTATTAAAACTTCCCTTTTATCTCTTTCCTGATAATTGTTATAACTGTTTAAAGCAAACTTTTTTTGTGGACGCCTCTTTTGCATTTTTGCAGTATGGCTGATAAGCCTACTGGTTCAAAAAGTGCACTTTTTGTGGGCATAAGCTCCCCAGCCCTGATGCCCAGAGGCAGTGGGTTTATTGTCTGGGCCCGGCACACTTGGACACCTCCTGCTCCATTTGTGCAGCATTTAATGCTAGGGCCATTAGCGATAGGAGAAATAAATGTATACTAAAAGGCCTCCTTCCAGCTTCTGTTCCTTCTGCTGGTACTTATTCTTCAGAGGCTCAAGCCCCCTCTCATAAATCAAAGGAGACATGGAGCACCAAAAGCGCTTCCCTGTGTGGTCTCCTCAGTCAGCACCTTCATCTGAGCCTCCTAAGTAGGTTGCAAAGAGTTCGGATCCAACATTGTCTACTGTTGCCACATCTTCTTGGCTCTGTTGTCCAAGGTTTTCCCAGGAGCTAATATCCCCGAGGTTGAGGTCTCCTTTTTGTCAGGAGACACATAAAAAGTCTTCCAGGCCACCATACACTTCTTCCTCCGTTATGTCCTCTCAAAATCTTTCTGAGTCAGAGGTAGATAGGATGATGAGAAAATTCCTTAGAACACAGATCCAGATGGGGGTCCTGTCAGCTCCATCTCCCATTAGATCCTTGAGTCTTAAACCTTCTTTTCAGCCTTTTGTTGCTCCTTATCCAATCTGACCTGCTGTTTTGGAGCCCTTGGATCCGAGATCCCCAAGAGTCAAACTGCCGGATCCGAAGATTCTTCTTTCGTCCACTTTGGCAACATCCCTGTTCTGATTGGCTCCTACCTCTTTTGGAGCATGATGGTTCTTGGAGCTGAAACATCGGTGTTGGATCCAAGTAGTTGACTTCAACGCCGAAGCTTTTCGAGCCATCACTTCCCCTCAGGGCTTCAGCATTGGACAGCTTGGCTCTGACTCCTCCCTTGGAGCAAAGAGTCAGGGAGGGCCTTGGATTATTTTACTGAGAGTTTTGGCTCTAGTCAGATTGTCTTCAGCGTCTCCTGGTCCTTCTGCCTTCAATGTGTTGGAGAGGATTTTCTCTCACCCCAGAGCTGTTTCAGCTCTTGCACCATCGGATTCTTTTCCTGTTCCCTCTTTGGATTCTGTGTCTGAGTCTAGTCATCCTCCACCTCCGGGACAGCCATCTTAGGTGAGCTTCTAAGCAGTTCCCACCCAGGAACTCCCCGCTTCTTCCGACACCTCTCCAGAGCAACCCACTTGACTGTATCAGAAGAGGTCGTGAGAGGAGGCACTTGGATTCCCCACAGCAATCCCTCACAGAAGACACTGATTTTGATGAAGGGGGAAGGGTCCCCTAGATCTCCACCTAAAGTTATATTGTTTGGAGACATCTTAGAAATCCTTTGCCAGAATGGTAGTTGGACTTCCCAAACCCCTTCCAGGAGGAACTGGTGCTCATGGGTCTGGACCATCTATGTCTTGGGTTACCCCACCTGCAGATGAGCTTATATACCTTATCTCCCACAGGGTATGGAGGGAACCGGATTTAGTGGAACTGATCCCCAAACCCATAAAGAAGATTTTGAGTGCTTCCTCTGAGAGACAGCACTGGACCAAGAGAATCCCTGCAGGTGCTATGGTTGTTGCAACAGCCACTAAAAAGGAGCTGGCTGAACAGAGCTCCGCTGTCCATCCCCCTAAAATAGACTCCGGGGCGTTGGACAGGTTTGGGAAGCAAGTGTATGCCTCAGTGACCTTTACTTTATACTCGCTGAATTATCTGGCACATTTCATTAGGTTACAGAGGGACTTAATTAAGGAACTCTCTAACTCTACCCCTGGGTTCATGTCTAGAGAGGAACAGAAGTCCTTTTCCTCATGACTGGCCACCCTGCAATCCATTACTAATGCATCCATGAGGTAACTCTCACACGAAGCTGAAAGTTCCTCATAGGCAGCTGGTTCAGGCTTAGCCATTAGGAGAATTGGCTGGATTCAGTTGTGCGATTTTGTGGAGCCCTTCAAGGCATCATTAATCTGTGCTCTTTTTGATGGATCTTCCTTGTTTGGGCCAGCAGTTAAAGAGAAACTCTCCCACAGTGAAAAGGATGGAAGGACATTGTCTGCCATGGGAATCCACTTTTCTACCTTACAGAGACCCTTTTCTAGGAGTCAGTGTGGTGGTAAAAAGGTATGGCTCAGGAAATGTGAAGGACCTTTCCAAGAGTCTCGCAGAGATTCTTCCCCAGAGGCAGAGGGGGGAATAACTGTAATGGAAGATGCCACCCATGCAGCAGAGGGGGCCCTCAGAATCAAAGGTCTTGAGATTCCTTCTCATACAGATTCTTTCTGCTTCCCTGAAAGGTTCCCCGACTATCCCTCTTTGAAGGCAGTTTGGAGGGGTGCTTGCCACTGCACCTGAAAGCCTGTATAGCTGTCACAAAAGATTCTTGGGTGCAAAGGATCATATCCAGAGGATACTTCATCCATTTTTTACATCTTCCCCAAAAGAAAAGAAAATGTCTCCTTGATGATCCATCCAATCAGTAGCAACTCTAGAGATTCAAAAGCTGCTGGACAAAAGAGTCATCCAAGAGGTCCCTCCAGACCAAAGAGTATCCAGAATGTATTCAAGCTTTTTTTAGTGCCAAACAAAACAGGAGACCTGAGACCCATTTTGGATCTCGGTTATCTGAACCAGTTTGTAAAGAATTCCAAATTCCTGATGGCCATGGGGTAGTCCATTCTGCCTCTCTTGTAGAAGAACAACTGGATGTGCTGCATCAATCTTCAAGATGCATACTGTCACATCAAAATCAACAGGTGCTCTCGAATATACCTATGCTTCTGGCTGGGAACCAGTCATTATCAGTTCAGATCCCTTCCCTTCTGTCTTAATACAGCCTCCAGGGTGTTCACCAAATGCATGGCAGTGGTAGCAGCTCATTTAAGACTACTTGGATTCAAAGTGTTTCCTTACTTAGATGACTGGCTCCTTACCGCACTGACCAGACATTTTCTGGAAACGGCCAGGGATTACTCATTCCAATTATTCTGCTCTCTGGGAATTATGATCAGTCTGGCCAAGTCACAACTCCAACCAGTTCATGTTTTGGACTTTATAGGGGCTCATGTAGATACAGTCAAGTGTTTAGCTCTTCTGCCTCAGAACAAAATTCTTACTTCGAAATCACATGCCAGACAGGTTCTTCTCACCCCTCTACCCAGCAAACATGATACTGAAAGTCCTAGGGTCATTGGCTGCTGCAGTAAATGTAATACTCATTGCTCGTCTTCATATCAGAATTCTTCAGTGGACTGTAGCAGTGCAATGTTCTTTTCATCGACATCCCTTATGACACCCAATAAAATTATCTCAGGTTTGCAGAAAATCCACACTGTGGTGGATACAATTCAGAGAATTTTGTCAAGGCATCAATTTATTCTTCCACTCCTAAATGCCATGTTGACCATGGACACCTCCCAGTTGGGGTGGGGGGCATTACTTGGGACAAATCGTTCAAGGCACATGGTCTCCAGAAGAGATCAGTTTGCATATAAATGTCCTGAAGATGAGAGCGATGATTCTGGCATTGCAGGTTCTTCAGAGTTCTCTTCCCCTAGGAACTATTGCTATTCAAACGGACAACATGTGAGTAGTCTGTTACATCAACAAACAATGGGGAACCAGACCTTATCCCCTTTACTGAGAAGCAATGAGAGTATGGCAGTGGGCAGTGTCCACCAGCAACTTTCTTGTAGTGATGCACATACCAGACATACCAGGGGAAACAGCATCTTAGTGGGCAGGTGCAGCAGGACCATCCTGATGCCTCACGAGTGGTCTCTCAATCAATCAGTGGCAAATATGATCTTCCACAAATGGGGTCAACCGTGCTGCAATCTATTTACCTCTCCCCTCAACAACAAATGCAGCAGGTTCTTTGCCCTAATTCCCCCTCAAGGACATTCACTGATACATGCTGTAGCCCAGGTTTGGCCCTCCAGTCCCCTTTATGCTTACCCTCTTCTGCCTCTAATACCCAATTTTCTTCAGAAAGCTCTCCTGTTGAGCAAAGTAGTCCTTATTGCCCTCTACTGGCCTCAGCAAGTCTGTTTTCTCTTCCTATGGTCTCACCTAATATGTCCTCATGGACACTGGACCCAGTCCAGACCTTCTGACACACCCATTGGGAATGATTCATCTGAATATCGCAGGCCTCAAGTTGACTGCATAGTTTCTCCAATTCCAATGATGGCTAAACACTCCAGGCTTTCCTCCCCAGTTCACAAAATTCTTGTCTTGTCCCAGAAACCTTCGACTAGGAAGATTTATAAGAGTTATAAGAGTAAATGGAAAAGTTTTTCTTTTTGGGCTCAGCAGAGAGAGTTGAATCCTTTCACTGCTCCACTCCTGGCTATTTTAGATTTCCTTGCCTCCATCTATCATGACAGAGTAAGCTTCTCCACATTAAAGTTCAGTTAGCAGCCATCTCCAATTGTCAAATCTGACTTAATGCTTCTCCTTTGGCTTCATCAAGGCTTTGTAAGGCCTTTCTTATAGGTACCATCTTACTGAGACCTCTAAGTAGAGACCATTCTTCACCTTGGAATCTGACTTTGGTGTTTCCACCTTTTAAACCTTCAACTAAAGTAGACCTTAAATTTCTGTTTTGGAAAACGATCTTTCTAGTGGCTATAACTTCAGTGAGATGAGTATCTTAACTCCAAGCACTCTCTTCAAAACCACCATATTTGATTTTTTACAAAGATAGAGTTACCTCACATACTAACCCTTCTTTTCTACCAAAAATTACCTCTGAAACAAATATCAACGAAGTGATCGATTTACCAGATGTTATGTGATCCTATCTCGCCTACATTCTGACTGATGGGTTCGGAGCCGATCCTCGGCTCCGACTCGGCACGCTTATGCCAAAGAGCGAAGTCTCTTATTGGCTGAGCTTACTATATCCCAGGATGCACCACTACCAGTCCCCCAGATCTCGTTTGCCGCTATCAAGCAAAGACGTGGTCTCGAGCTGGCTGAGCTAAGTAGTGTTTTTCACTTACTTTCCTGTCAGGGATTTCCTAGAATTTCAACAAAAAGCTGTTTTAACGGCTATTTCGTCTTTTTGTGTATGACTGGATATTTTTGTGAAGTATTTGTGTGGTGATTGCCCCTTTTTTTTCTGACTAGAGGTTCCCTTTCAGTTGAAGGGCCTTCCCCTGTCAGTCACTTTGTCTTCAAGTTCCGTTTTTATTTAAGGGTTCTTGGATCCTTTCTAGTTTTTCTTCTTTGTGACAGTTCTTGGTTATAAAAAAAAAAAAGAGAGAGAGAAAAGTTTTTTCTCTGTGATAGTTAGTGTGTTTTGTTTTTGGCTGTTACACTTGATTGGTTGCCATAATGTCACAGGCTCCTAGGCCTTCAGGTTTTAAGAAGTGCACTAAGTGCAGCTTCAAAATGTCTATTACAGATGACCACTCTCTCTGTGTGTACTGTTTGGGCGCCAAACATTTGCAGGAGTCCTGTAGCGTGTGTCACGCGTTTTCCTCGAGGGTCCTCCAAGAGAGGAAAAATAAACTTATTTTAAAAGGCCTTATTAAACCCTCATTTGAAGAGGCATTAGCTTCCTCTCCTTCTCCTGCTAAAAAGAAAAGGGCGTCGGCTCCGACCAGTCCGTCGGAACCGACCGCCAAAAGACATAGGCAGGCTTCTCCTTCGGCTCCACGGACTTGGAGCCGAGGGCGAACGGTCTGCCTTGATGCCTCCAGCCTCGACTCCTCTGGGTTCGGAGCCGGCGGCTGGGGCATCGAGGCGGGTCACCTTCATCGGCTCCACTGATCTCGAGCCGATGAAGGTTGTCCGCTCAGACACTTCCTCCTCGGCGCCGAAGCCCTCTTCGGCACCGATGGAAATTGGTTTGGACACTCCTTCAGCGCCGATAATTGTCGAGTCGATTCGGAGCCGGTCCCCTAGTCCCTTGGAGCCGTTGGAGAGGCCTACTCGGACCCATTCGGTCTCTTCCATGTCATCAAGGATGTCAGATTCGGACATAGACAGGGTGCTCCAAAGACTTTTCCAGTCCCCAGTCTTTCAGAAATTTGTTTCGGCTCCAACCCAATTGGCTTCGGAGCCGATAGCCCATTCCATTGCCATTCCTCCTCCGACCGCTTCGGCTCCGTCGGAGCAGGTGCTGATGGAGCCAGTGGGGATCCTAGGGTCGGCTCCGACCCTTACTCCAACCCCGGCCTTCGGGTCCGAGTTTAGCACACGGACTTCTTCGGCCGGACCCGGGGGTGACGTTTCAGGATCAATGCTGTCGGTTCCAAGTCTCCCTCTCGGTGCTTCGGCCACGGGACTTCCGTCTGCTATCATGGCTCCGGAGACTGGACCCTCCCAGGATTCTGGGGGTCCGGCCTTCAGAGCTATGAGGAGTGCCTTGGCCAAATCTTCTTCGGCCATCTCTACGGCTTTACCGGCACCTTCCCTGGGCATGGAGACTGGGTCTTTGACAGTTCCCCTGTCTCTAGGCAGCGGAGCCCCGGGGCCTGAGGTTACCCCCACTGGGGTTCCCCTCCTCCTGAGGGTCTTTCGGAGTTGTCTTCGGAGGAGCCCCCAAGGAAGAGATCGTGCAAGAGGAAGCACGTGGACTCCCCCGATGAGTCTCTTACATCGGACACTGATCTTGATGATGCGGAGGGGTCCCCAAAGTCGTCCTCGGATGATGTCTCATTTGCAGACATTCTAGAGATCCTCAAGCAACGAGGCGGCTGGAATTCCAAACCCCCCTCCGCTGATGAGTCGGTGTTCCTCAAGGCCTTCGGGGCTCAGCCCTCCGCCTCCTGGGTGTCTCCGCCCTTCGACGAGCTCCTGGATTTGGTTTGTCGGAGGGCGTGGGAACATCCAGATACTGTGGAACCAGTGCCTTCTCACCCTAACAAATTTTTGTCTGCCCCACCCGAGAAGGAGTTCTTAACGAAAGGCGTGGCTGTAGATGCCATGGTGGTGGCATCTGCTACCCAGCAGGACGTGGCAGAGGCTTCAACGTCCGTCCATCCTCCTAATAAGGAGTCTAGGAGCATGGACTGCACGGGAAGCGCACCCTGACTTCAGCGGCCTTTACTCTGAGGTCCCTGAATTATTTGGCACATTTCACCAGACTACAGAGGGATCTGGTCAAGGAGCTCTCAGACTCCCTCTCAGGTAACCTACCTGAGCAGCTAGCCCAGTCGGTTAGCTCTCAGTTGGCTATCCTTACCTCGATTTCTAACTCGTCCATGAGGCTCATTTCATATGCGGCCGAAGGGGCGGGCAGAGCGGCAGGCACAGGCGTGGCTCTACAGAGACAAGCCTGGCTCCATTTGTGTCATTTCAAGGAGGCCTTCAAGTCTTCCTTTGCCGACGCTCCCTTTGATGGGTCCTCTTTGTTTGGACCCAAGGTAAAGACACTCTTACCGCTGTGAGCAGGAGGGAAAGACTTTATCTGCCATAGGAGCACGTTATTCCACTCCCTTTCGGCCTTATCCCAAGGCTAAAGAGGAGGGAAGATGTGGTTCCAAATCACAGAAATTCTTTCCTCAACAGCAGGAAGATTCCCCTTCCAGAGGCAGAGGACGGGAAATGTTTCTGGGAGACGCCGTCCCAGAGGCGGCAGAGGCCCCCGCAACACTGGAGACCGCGAGTCCTTTCGTGGCTCTTCAGCCTCCCACACTCCATGAGGGATTGCCCGGCTGTGCTGCTCGAGCCAGTCGGGTGCCGCTTGCCAAGCACCTAAAAGCCTGGGAGTCTATTACTCAGGACAGATGGGTGCTTCGGATTATTGCCGGAGGTTACACCATTCCCTTCACACACTCACCCCCACTGTCCAAAAAAATCCCGGACCCACCACCCAGTCAAAGGGAAATTGCAGCCGTAGAAGCTTCAAAGCTGCTAGAAAAGGAGTCATCCAACCGGTCCCCACAGACCAGATCGGATCCGAAATTACTCAAGGTTCTTTTAGTGCCAAAAGACAGGGGACCTGAGACCCATTTTGGATCTCAGCAAACTAAACCAGTCCGTCATGAAGTCCAAATTTCGAATGGTCACTTTACAATCCATTCTCCCATTGTTGGAGAAAGATGTTTGGATGTGCTCCATAGATCTCAAGGACGCCTATTATCACATACCGATACATCAGGCGTCCAGGAGGTATCTGCGCTTCAGCCTGGGAGACAGTCATTTCCAATTTTGTGCACTGCCCTTTGGTCTCACCACAGCCCCCAGGGTGTTCACCAAGTGTTTGGCAGTAGTGACTGCTCACCTGAGGAGTCTCGGATTCCAAGTGTTTCCCTATCTGGACGACTGGCTCCTGACTGCCACCACCAGGCATCTACTACTAGAGAACCTACAAGCCACCATCTCCTGGGTGCTTCCCTGGGAATTACATTCAACTGGTCAAAGTCTGTCTTGCTGCCTTCTCAGCGCATAAGATTCATAGGAGCAGAGATAGACTCAAAATTAATGCAAATCTTCCTTCCTACCGAAAGGATACAAACATTACAAGATCAAGTCCGAGCCCTGCTTCTAAGATCCAAAGCCCCAGCCAGGATGGTCCTGCAACTTTTAGGTTCAATGTCTGCCACGGTTCTCCTAGTTCCTCTGGCAAGATTGCACATGAGGATTCTTCAGTGGCTGTTATCGACACAATGGTCTTTTCAGGATCTCCCCCTCAATCATCACATACTGATTACAGAAACGTGCAAACGGGACCTCCGCTGGTGGCTTCTGCCATCCAATCTGAATCAGGGAAGACCTTTGTTATACCCCCTCCGGTGGCCACCTTGACAACGGATGCCTCCCAGACGGGGAGCATTGTCTGGGCAGGTCAGTTCAGGGTTCTTGGCTTCCAAACAAAACATTTCTCCATATCAATGTGTTGGAAATGAGGGCTGTACTTCTGTCCCTACAAGCCCTCCACAAGTTTCTCCCTCAAGGCATTATCGCCATCCACACAGACAACATGTCGGTGGTCTGGTATCTAAACAAACAAGGAGGGACCAGATCTTACCCCCTTTGCAGAGAGGCCATGAGGGTGTGGGAATGGGCAGTGGCTACCAAGCGCTTCCTGGTAGCGACCCACATTCCAGGAAAATCCAATGTATTGGCAGACAGACTGAGCAGGACTATTCTCTCTCCTCACGAGTGGTCTCTGAACGAAACAGTAGCAGCTCAGATTTTCAAAAGATGGGGATTCCGTGCTGCGACCTGTTTGCAACACCACGAAACACGAAGTGCAAAGGTTCTTTTCCTTGACCCAGCCAAGGGAGGCAGCTACGGATGCTCTAGTCCAACCTTGGCCAACAGGACTGCTTTATGCTTTCCTCCGATTCCACTCCTCCCCAAAGTCATCCAGAAAGCTTCCCAATTGGGGTCCACAATGATTCTAATTGCTCCGTACTGGCCTCGTCAGGTATGGTTCCCCTACCTACAGAAATATACTCTGGACGGTCCTTGGTTCTTGGATCTAACTCCGGACCTTCTGGTTCATCAGTCGGGACAACAGCACCAGTCCCTTCACACTTTGAAATTAACAGCTTGGCTCCTCCACTTCCGACTTTAGTCAGAAATCACACCTTGGACCCGGAAGTTATTCACATTTTATCTTCAGCCCACAAACCCACCACTAAGAAATTGTATCACAGTAAGTGGAAGAGGTTTGCTATCTGGGCTCAACTCAGAGGCTTAGACCCTATTACTGCCCCGATACCAGAGGTCTTGAAATTTTTAACATCCTTGTTTAATCAAGGATCTTCAGTCTCTACTATTAAAGTCCAACTAGCAGCTATCTCCAAATTTCACGATTCCATAGACCCACCATTGATGAGCAGCAGATTATGTAAAACTTTCATGAAAGGTGCTGTGCTTTTAAGACCCCAGTTTTTCATCCTGCGCCTCCGTGGGATCTTGATTTGGTACTTCGTGCCTTAACATCTTCCGGGTTTGAACCAGCTGCTACATGTGAGTTGAAATATCTGTCTTGGAAAACTGCCTTCTTAATTGCAATTACCTCTGCAAGAAGAGTTTCAGAACTTCAAGCCCTATCTATCAAACCACCGTACTTGATTTTTCACAAGGATAGAGTATCACTTAGACCTAATCCATCTTTTGTCCCAAAAGTTTGCTCTAATCTCTGTCTCCAACAATCTTTAGAGCTACCAGTTTTCTTTCCAAAATTTTCAAACAAAGCGGAATACACCTTCCATACGTTGGATGTTCACAGGCAATTGCGCTTCTATCTAGATAGGACTCAGCAAATTCGGAAAACAGATCAATTGTTTGTGTCCTTTTCAGATAATAAACTGGGTAAAACCATCACTAAAGCTACTATTGCCAAATGGATCAGAGATTGCATAACTCAAGCTTATTCCTCTTCAAATAAGCAACTTACAACATCTGTCAAAGCTCACTCTACTAGAGCTATGGCTACCTCTATTGCATTCCATTCCAAGCTCGCTATTTCTGAAATTTGTGCTGCGGCTACTTGGTCCAACCCGCACACTTTCATTTCCCACTATAAATTGGATGTGGCATCTAAAGGACGAGCATCATTTGGTTCCACGGTACTCAGGAGTGTTTTCCAGTGAGCCACCCAGGATTTAGGTGCTGCTGTCCCATCAGTCAGAATGTAGGCGAGATAGGATCACATAACATCTTTTAGTTATGTACTCACCATAACTTCAGATGTTTGGGATCCATCTCGCCTACATTCCTAATACCCACCCTCCTTCCCCCTGCCTTGGAGATCAGAAGAGATTGAACGGTTTGGGTTCTACTGTTTTTATCTTGTATCATCTGTCAATGTTATATAAGCAGTGCATGCGTGCGTGCATGTATGCGGACAAACTAGATCTGGGGGACTGGTAGTGGTGCATCCTGGGATATAGTAAGCTCAGCCAATAAGAGACTTCACTCTTTGGCATAAGCGTGCCGAGTCGGAGCCGAGGATCGGCTCCGAACCCATCAGTCAGAATGTAGGCGAGATGGATCCCAAACATCTGAAGTTATGGTGAGTACATAACTAAAAGTTTTCTTTACTAAGTTTGACAATAAAGGAGAATATACCTTTCATCTTTTAGATGTACATAGGCAACTTTGTTTTTACCTTCACAGGACTAAGGACTTTAGGAAAACTGATCAATTGTTTGTCTCATTTTCTAGTACTAAGATGGTAAAGACCAGTCTCAAAATCTACTCTAACCACATGGATAATGGCTTTATTTCCTGTGTTTATTCTTTGAAAGGTTTAACCCTGCCAAGACAACCAAAAGCTTATTCAACTTGGACAGTGGCTACATCAGCTGCATTTTGGACTAGCGCCTCCATTGATGATATCTGTGCAGTGGCCACATCGTCTAATGCGTATACTTTTATTTCTCAGTACAAATGCAATATCATCTCTAGAAACAGAGCCGCATTCGGTTCTGCAGTTCTCCGGAACATCCCTCCATGAAGGCACCCAAGGGTCATGTAGCTGGGGACTCTGTCTCATAAGTTGAGGAAGAATGAAAATGACAACATCAGATATAATGTACTCACCATAACTATGCATCTGTGTTGCCCATTTTCATTCTTACTCAACTTCCCTTCCACCGTCCCCCATCCATGTCTTTGGGACAGACCTAATAGAATTGTTATTAGGAACCATAGTTGCTGTTTGAGCTCCTGATGTATCAGCTATCACTTTTCTGTCATAGCAATGTTGTATTACCTTGTTGTGATATTGTATAATAGCAGCAAACTCGATCTGAGGTAACACAGTAGTCATGGTCATTATGGGTAAGGGAGGAACTCAAGAGTTGGATTCTCGAATCTAAAGAAGCTCCTCCTCCCACAAAACACAAATACATGCGAGAGATGCAACTATATGGCCAAACTGGAGGCTGAGCTCTCTCAACATAGGACTGGCAAGACCAGTCAGGAGGAGAAGGTTACCACACACACTATAGACCCAGTCTCACATAGTACCATCACAACCTCAAATCATACACATAAACACACAAAGACATACTCGGCGGCTCTGATCAAAAATCTACCAAAACAGCAGAGGCCACCAAAGCAGACACCCAAACAACCACCACCTCAGAACACAACACCTGCAACACATAGACCTCACAGTCAGAGTGTCAAACAGTCACAGCCATTAAGGCCAAACACAATGCCAGACACACTAGTCATTGGTGACTCCATAGTCAGACACACTGACGTCCGCCACCAGACTGAGTAAGGAGAAGGTCACAGTAAGCTGCCTGTCGGGCGCTAGAATCCGCCACATAACGCAAGCACTCAGGTCTCTCAACAGCAGGTACAAATACGACTCAGTCATTGTCCACGCTGGTGTAAACGACCTGAGACGCACCTCCTTGGACTACATGAAAAGAGACATTGAGGAGCTCTCTGATTATGTAGCCCAGGCAGGTATGACCCTGACCTTGAGCAGTATCCTACCTTCACCAAGAATGATGCCACAATACAGAGATAAGATGATCAGCTTTAACAATTGGCTTAAACTCTGGTGTCATTCAAAGGGGATCCAATGTCTGTCTGCCTGGGATGACATGCTGGACAAGCCACGCTGCTTCAAGGGACGGCTTGCACCTGTCACCCTGGGATTCGGATATTGGCAAAGGCTCTTGCCACCCCCATAGTGCCTTTTTAGGCAAGGCTCAAATTCTAAACCTACCACCCTAGAACACAAAAAAAAAAACTAAGGGTAATGCTGCTCAATGCCAGAAGTCTCAATCTCAAGATGCACGCACTCGAGGCCCTTCTCAGTATGGAGAACATCGATGTCTGTGCAGTGACAGAAACCTGGTTCAAGGCTCCTGAGAGCACCCCAGCACTATCAGGTTTTACCTCTTATCATGCGTTCCGCCCCCAAAATCCGGACAATACCAAGAAAGGAGGGGGGGTATCCATATTCATCAAAGACACCCACAGCTCAAGACTGGTGGCAATGCACGATGCATCGGAGACCATCCAGGTGCAATTAACCATAGGCAAGACTGCTCTGCAAATTGTAGCATGTTACAGGCCACCCTCACAAACTCAGGAACCTCACATGGCCTTCCTGAAAACACTAGAGGGATAAATGTATCACCAAACACCATCATACTAGGTGACTTCAATTACCCTAATATAGAGTGGGAACACTACTCAAGCCCAAACACCCTAGCCCAAAAGTTCCTGGAATTCATAAACTCAAATGCCATGGAACAACTAGTCACCATCCCCACAAGAGGAGAAAACATACTTGATCTCATCATCACGAACATGGGAGCACAATGTTCAACACCGAAGTATACCCCTCACTGGTGAGATCAGATCACAAACTAATCTCGCTGGAGGTCCTCATCCCACCCCACCTGAAATAAAAAGACCACAGTAAAGAACTTCTCGAAGCCGACTTCACACTTCTAAAGACTAGTGTGGTCTCCTTTAAGGCCCCGAGCGGCGGAAAACAGTACTCAAGCCGCTGAATCACTTACAAATGCCTTCTACCAGCACCTGCAGGACTGCATGGATAAGGCAATCCCAAGCAAAACAAAGACTCTTTGTACCAAAGGCAAGCGTCCAGTCTGGTGGACCCCAGCCATAAACAAACTCTACAACAAAAGGAGGAAGCTACTAGAAGATAGAGCAAAATCCTTAAAAGGTAAGACACCCTTGATCACTATAAGTAAAAACTAAGAGCTCTCATAAAATCATCCAAAGCAAATTTTGAGAGAAAAATAGCTAAAGACTCAAAAGACAATCATAAGGCCTTCTTTAGCTATGTTAGAAACCTGGGAGGAAACTCCCAGATATGCTCAGAACTAGTTCAAAATGATGTGAAGATTACTGATCCTACAGACATTGCCAACATACTGGCTGACAGGTTCAGTGCAAACTTCTCCCTCCCCCAAAGGAGAGATATCTATACCAGCGATTGCAGCCCCCCAGACATCTCCAACGCCCAAGTGAGAACTCCTCCCTCCAAAGCAAAAACACAGCATCCATGGGACCTGATGGTGTCCCCGGCTGTGTGCTCCACGAACTCAACGAGGAATTAAACCCACAGCTAGGACAGCTGTTTAATCATAGTCTTACCTCTGGATACGCATTCCAGGGAGTGGCGCACTGCAACTGTGGTCCCACTTCACAAAGGCGGTGCCTCCACCGACCCTGGAAATTACCGCCCATTAGCTTGACAAGCCTTATCTGCAAAGCCATGGAGAGGATCATAATGGACCTCATAAATAAAGACATAGGAATTTGCAGACTTTGGATCCATCCCAGTTTGGCTTTGTCAAAGGCAGATCATGCCTTCTATACTTGGTTGACTTTTTCAAATCAGTCACCAAAGCCATTGATGAGGGAAAGGCAGTCCATACAGCCTACCTCGATCTGGCGAAGGCCTTCGATACAATACCCCACTCGGGTATCATTGAAAAACTCATCAGCTTAAATGTTAACCCATACATCACAAGATGGGTTGCAAACAGGCTGAGTGACAGAACCCACAGGGTCAGAGTTGCTGGCGCCATGTCAGACTCAAAGCCTGTCACAAGTGGTGTACCACAGGGCTCAGTCCTGGGCCCAGTCTTGTTTGGCATCTACTTTTCTGAAGTACAAGCAAACACAGGAGGGTTATGGCTGACAAAGTTTGCAGATGACTGCAAACTGGGCCATAGTAGAAAACACATCTGACACAGATATCCTTCAGAAGGGTCTCACAGAAACGGATAACTGGTGCCAGAGCCATGGCCTAAAGTTAAATGCCAAAAACATAGTCATACCCTTCGGGAAAAACAAGGTTACCCCTAGCTACCAAATAGGTGGCAATCCACTGAGCACAGAAGAAGTTATCAGGGACCTGGGGACCCAGGTTGATAGTAGTCCGTCATTCGACACCCATGTAGCTAAAGTAGTTAGGAAGACCTTCTACATTGCCCACCTTATCATGAAGGGATTCTCATCTAGATCAAGGGAGGTCATAGTCTCCCTATACTCATCACTCATCAGACCAATGATTGAGTACAATGCCCCATTCGAATGTATCTGACCCGACACTTGCAGCAGCTGGAGAGGCCACAAAAGTTCCTCACCAAAAGGATAAAGGGTCTCAAACATCTGTCCTATGCTGCCCGACTGAAAGAACTCCAGCTCTATTCAGTCGCTACCGCTTGCTCAGAGGTGACCTTTGCCTAACATACAAGGCCATGTCAAACCCAGATTTGATGAATATGCTTCACCTCAAAAATCTAGATCCGTCAGAGCCACAAGGGCGGAGACTTAAACCTCGACACGGCTATTAATAGGACGTGCTGGAGGGATAGATTCATCACCCAAAGACTCCTTATGCTGTGGAATAAAATCCCGGTATATGTGAGGCAGAGCACCTCGCTGGCCTTGTTCAAGAGAAATCTTGACCAATGGATGGGAGATCGCAGATATACCCCAGGGATTACCTCAGTGTCACTGCTCAACAGAGGCACAGCAAAATAATGGGTATAGTTCCCCATACTAAAGGGGTGGCGTAAGCCACAAAACTATGGGCTAGGCTTGTAAATGCCCTCAGGCAGATAGCCTAGTATGAACCTATGAACCTATGAACCTATAAGAAAGTGGCCGAGTCTGATCCGTTGGTCAGATCCGAACTCATTTGTTGAGTAAGATTGAAAATGGACAATAAAGATACATAGTTATGGTGAGTGCATAACTTTAAATGTGAAGTTGTTCTATCTCGCCGTTCATTCTTACAGATGGGTTTGGAGCCGATCCTTGGCTCTGATTCGGCCAACTACAAAGCTCGAGGTCTTCAGACAGCTCGAGGCCAAGTCCCTATCCCATGATGCACCTTGAGTTATCTCAGATCTAGTTTGCCGCTGCAACTGATCGGAGGTTTCCTCACAGCTCGGGCCAGTATAGTTTTTCTTATATAGATATTTCCTGTATTTCACATCATTGTAGTTTAGCTCTTCATATTTTTCATAACATTTATATATTATATATTACCTAGCTCTTTATAGCATTTCAAGGCCATTTTTGTGTTAGGCCTTTACTATCTCCTTTCCCTTTCTGGTGTGCCTTTTTGCTAGAATAGAAGTAATTATAGTTATAACAGAGTGTTATTAGTGATAGTAGTTGGGATTTATAGGGCTGATTACTGTTTAATATAGTAGTGGGCTAATTAAGATGTTTCAATTCTTATAATTAGACTCTTTTGTCTTTATAGAGCCCATGTGATTTAAGGGCTAATTACAGTTCAGTACTTGTGTGTGTGTTAACTTTGATAGTTTCATTCATAGTGTAATTGTGAAGTTGTTCTGTCTTAACTTGTGTGTGTAGTTTGATAAGTTTTCAGCAAAGTTTATTGTGTGCTTTTGCATTATGGCTGATCAGGATAAGGAAAAGCAACCCAAGTCTGGGTTTAAAAAATGTCCAAAGTGTGGACAGAAAATGTCTGTGACTGATAGTCACATCAATTGTGTTTACTGTTTGGGTGCCCTGCACCTACAAAAGAGTTGTTCTATCTGCCATTCTTTTAGTATCAGGGTCCTCCAAGAAAGAAAAAGGAAGCTGATTGACAGAGGACTTGTAAAATCTTCTTTTCAGGAAGCTTTGGGTGACCATGATAAATTTGGCAAATCCCCAAAATCTTCCAAGTCCTCTCTTCTTCGTCGGAGCATTGAGTTTTGGATCCGACAAACTCTAAAAAGACATTGACGTCGACTCCACAGCCTTCAAAGCCGAGCGTCTTAACTTTTCGGAGCTGGTCCCCAGTCCTGGAACCATTCTCCGAAGTACTTAAGTCACTCACCGATCTTACAATCAGTGGCACCCTCGATCCACTATTCTTGGCCCTTGATAAGCCTATCTGATTCTGATTTGTATGTGGATTGTGTGGTGCAGAAGTTGTTACAGGCACCGGCGTTTGCAAAATTTTTATCGGCTCCGTCCCAAGTGGTTTTGGTACCAAAAACTGTTCCTCCATCTTTTTCTTTCCTCCTCCGAGCCATACCGGTCCTTCAGAGCCGGAGGAGTTGGAGCTGATGATTGTGGAGCCTTTGGAACAGACGCCTGCTCCAGTGCCATCAGTTCTGATTACTCGGACCTCCTTAGAGCCCATCGAGCAGTCTAGAAGCAGTCAATCGCCGGTCAGGTCCGGGGAGGAGAGTCACACCGATCTTCGGTTCCGACTTTACCTCTTGAGGCCTCGGCTCGGATGAGTTCGGCTCTTACCTCTGGATCGGAGCCCACTGTTCCGGTGCCAAGGGAATCATCTGTTTCTTCGGATCCAGGGGTTCCTTCCCACCAGAGCAGAGGTGCTTTTGAAGCCATAAGAACAGTAATGTCCCCTAGGACATCCACAACTTCAGGGCCAACTACCTCTTCCCTAAAAGCGCCTGTGTCTACTTCTGCCTCACAGATCCCTTTGAAGTGTAGAGACCCTGAGCCTCAGGAAGCCCCATTGGGTGGTCCCTGCTCTTCCGAGGCCTCACCAGAAGCTCCCACTGATGAGGTTCCCAGGAAGAGAATTTGCAAGAGGAAGCATCTAGACTCCCCGCAGGAGTCTATAACATCTGACACCGACTTGGATGAATCAGAAGGGTCCCTACGGTCCCCCTCTGAAGATATCGCATTTGCAGATATCTTGGAAATCCTAAGCAGAGGGGTGGCCGGAAACCCACCAACCCTACTGAAGATGAGTTGGTCCTCCTGAAAGCTTTTGGGTCTCACCTCTACACCTCTTGGGTGTCTCCACCCTTCGATGAGCTTATGGAGTTGGTCTCACGAAGGGCGTGGGAGTCCCCGGACACCATGGAGCCTGTCCCTAGGAGGCCCAATAAATTTATTTCTGCCCCTCATGATAAGACCTTTCTCACAAAGGGAATGCCTGTTGATGCCATGGTGGTGGCGGCAGCCACCAAAAAGGAGATGTTGGAAACTTCTTCTTCTGTCCATCCTCCTAACAGATTCTCTAGGATCATGGATAGATACGGGAAGCGCATGTATAGTTCAGCGAATTTTGCCATGTGTTCACTGAACTACCTCACACATTTCACAAGACTGCAAAGAGACCTCCTAAAAGAGCTTGGAGATACTCTACAGGGTACAGTAGCTGAGGGAGCTACAGACAAGGTTGCGTCCCAGCTTGCTACCATGAATTCCATAGTGAACTCTTCCATGCGTCTGATTTCATATGCAGCTGATGGACTGAGTAGGGCAGGGGGTACAGGAATTGCTCTTAGGAGACACTCCTTGATGAGCTTATGTTCCTTTGTGGAGCCCTTTAAGCCACCCTTTGTCAACACCCCTTTTGATGGCTCGTCTCTTTTTGGGCCCAAATGTAAGGAAACTCTGACTAGGTGTGAACAAGAAGGAAAGACTCTGTCTGCCGTCGGAGTTAATTTTTCCACCCCTACTAGACCCTACACCAAGGGTAAAAAGAGAGGAAAGATGTGGTTCCAAAAAGCCCAAGGAGCTATTCTGGACACACATGGTGAACCCACCTCCAGGCGCAGAGGAGGGGAAAATAATGGAAGACGCCACCCTCATGGCAGAGGGGGTCCGCAAAATCAGGGTGACAGAGACCAGTTCTTTGGCAAGTCCTACCAGCGCTCCTGAAAGGAGGCCCGACTGTTCTACTCTGGAGGCAGTCAGGGGTCACTTATCTTTGTATCCAGATGTCTGGCTAAAAAAAAAAACGACAACTGGGTACAAAGCATAATTTCCACAGGATATTTTATTCCCTTCGCCACTCCTCTCTACCACCACCAGGCATCAGCTTATACAAGCCAGGGACACCACACTTACTCTTTGCAATCAACTCGGGATTACCATAAACTTAGAAAATTCTGCCTTGTTGCCATCGCAACATATTGTTTTTATCAGAGCAAATTTGGACACCACCACCACATTAAAACTTCCTTTAGAAAGGATATCAATACTTCGTCAGCAAATTGTGAATGTCATTACCAGAGACAAGGTGCCAGCCTCAGAAGTGCAAAAATTGTTGGGTATGATGGCAGCTGCAATCATAGCAATTCCATTGGGTCATATGTACTTGCAGATTCTACAATGGCTTCTGTTCATGCATTGGTCTTATCAAGAGCTCCCAATGTCACATCTCATTATTCTAACAAACACATGCAAAAAGGATCTTCGGTGGTGGTTGACCTCTCTCCACATAACGATAGGTTGTCCTTTTATCCTACCCTCACCATCGGCCATGGTGACCATGGACGCTTCCCTGATCGGGTCGGGGGGGGGGTATTTTCAGGGAATAACAGCCCAAGGCACATGGACTGAGCAAGAGACACATCTGCATATCAATGTCCTGAAGATGAGAGCGGTACTCGTGGTGTTGCAGTACTTTCAGGACTCTCTCCCTCTGGGGACAATTGCGATTCAGACGGACAACATGTCAGTGGTCTGGTACTTAAACAAGGAGGAACCAGGTCCTATCCCCTGTGTCGAGAGGCCCTACGAGTATAGCAGTGGGCTACATCCACCCAACGCTTTCTGATAGCAATGCGCATCCTGGGGAAATCCAGCGTGATTGCAGACAAACTGAGCAGGTCAGTTTTGTTGCCTCCAATACAGCATCCATGGGACCAGATGACATCCCGGGCTGTGTACTACATGAACTACAATATGAACTGGCACCTCACCTAAGTGTCATGTTTAATCATAGCCTCACCTCAGGTTTCGTGCCCACTGAGTGGCGCAGAGCTATAGTTATCCCAATCCACAAGGGGGGATCCACCTTGGATCCCGGAAACTACCGTCCCATCAGTCTGACAAGCCTTATCTGCAAGGCCATGGAGCGTATTATCATGGAACTTATAAACAAAGACATTGGCAACCTTCAAACACTGGACCCCACCCAGTTTGGGTTTGTGAAGGGCCGATCTTGTCTCCTGAACCTGATTGACTTCTTTGAATCAGTCTCCAGAGCCATGGACAAGGGTAAGGTGGTCCACACAGCCTATCTAGACCTTGCCAAGGCCTTTGACACCATCCCCACTCTGGAATCATAGATAAACTTACTAAGTTGGGCATTAATCCCTATGTCACCCAATGGGTTGCTAAATGGCTTACTGATAGAACCGACACTGTAAAAGTAGCCGACTCCAAATCCAGCTCCAGACAAGTGACAAGTGGAGTACCTCAGGGTTCAGTCCTGGGGCCGCTCTTGTTTGGCATCTACTTCTCTGAAGTACAGGTCAACACTAAGGGACTCTGGCTAACAAAGTTTGCAGATGACTGCAAACTGGGAGCCATTATTGAATCCCCAAATGATGTGGATACTCTACAAAGGGGCCTTACAGAAACAGATGCTTGGTGCCAGAGCCATGGGCTCAAGCTCAATGCCAAGAAATGTATTGTTACTCCCTTTGGGAAAAAACATGTATCCATGAATTACCATATAGGTGGCAGTACACTAAACACAGAAAGTGTGATAAGAGACTTGGGGACACAGGTGGACAGTGGTCTCACCTTCGATAACCACATCGCCACAACAGTCAGGAAATCCTTCTATGTGGCACACCTCATCACGAAGGGCTTTTCATCCAGAAAAAAGGAGGTCATTGTCCCACTGTACTCATCCCTCATTAGACCCATTATAGAATACAATGCCCCATTTGGTATGTACCTCTCAAGACATCTGCAACAACTGGAAAGGCCTCAGAAATACCTCACTAAAAGAATCACAGGCCTAAAGCAGATGCCCTATGCTGACCGCCTTAAAAATCTCAAGCTATACTCTGTCGCATATTGTCTACTCAGAGGCGATCTCTGCTTAACATACAAGGCCATGTCAAACCCAGAGCTGTTGGACATGCTACACTTAAAGAAATCCCAATCCCTCAGAGCTACACGCTCCAGGGATCTAAACCTTGTCATCACAATAAACAAAACATGTTGGAGGGATAGGTTCCTGACCCAGAGACTCCCCAGACTCTGGAATAGATTGCCCATACATGTCAAGCAGAGTGCCTCTTTGGACCTCTTCAAGAGGAACCTTGACGATTGGATGGGAGAAGGAAATTCACCCCAGGGATCACGTCAGTCGCCCTGCTAGACAGGGGTCCAGGAAAGTAAATAATGTGGGAAGAAATATTCAGGGAATTGTTATGGCTAGGCTTGTATAGGCCCTAGGGCTGATAGCCTAGTACTAACCTATGAACCTATGAACCTAACCTATGAACCTATGAGTGGTCTCTCAAAAAAGAAATAGCAGAAAGAATATTCCACAAATGGGGCCAGCCTTGCTGCGAACTCTTTCCATCCCCCATGAACACAAAATGTAGAAGCTACTTTGCCCTGATTCCCCATCTGCGAGATTCCCCAAGGGACGCATTCGTACACGATTGGCCTCCAGGTCTCCTTTATGCATTTCCACCAATTCCGCTGCTACCCAAATTATTACAGAAAGCCAAAGCCCTGGGAAGGACCATCATTCTAATAGCCCCTCATTGACCCCTTCCTCATCTGTTGGAAGAGCCTTGGATTCTGAACCCAGTTGTGGATCTTCTGATGCACTCGTTGGGGGCTCTTCGTCCCTCCCTTCAGTCCCTAAAATTGACAGCTTGGCTGCTCCAATTCCCAACATATCCAGGTTCCATAACCTCTCAAACAAAATGCAACATATCTTAATACCTTCTTATAAATCCTCTACTAGGAAGTTGTACTACAGCAAATGGAAGAGATTTTCCATATGGGCTTCTCAGAATAACATTGACCCTTTCCAAGCCTCTATTTCCTCTATATAAGAATTTTTGACTATGCTTTTCAACAAAGGAGCGGTGGCAGCTACAATTTGTGTGCAACTTGCTGCCATCTCTAATTTTCATCTTGGTACTTAAGGCTTTAACATAATGTCACACAAGCTATCCAAAGCCTTTCTCAAAGGGACTTTCCATCTTAGACCACCAGTTAAAACCCCTTATACCCCCTGGAACCTAAATGTTATACCCTCACGCATTATTCTCCTACCGTTTGAGCCAGCTTCTTCATGTGATTTGAAATTTTTGTCTTGGAAGACTATCTTTTTAGTAGCCATCACGTCTGCTCAAAGAGTCTCAGAATTACAAGCCTTGTGCATAAAACCTCTGTATTTGTTTTTTTATGCTGACAGAGTTTCACTGCGAAGAAATCCTTCATTCTTACCTAAAGTTTGTACTGAAGCTAACCTTAATCAAACTATAGATTTACCAGTGTTTTTCCCTAAACACACCAACAATTTGGAGTATATGCTGCACAAACTTTATGTTCACAGACAGCTCAGATTTTACCTAGGTAGAACCAAAGAATTCAGAAGATCTGAACAACTTTTTGTTTCCTTTTCAGATTCTAGAAAAGGTATGCCTGTGGCAAAAACAACTCTATCAAAATGGTTATCTGATTGCATCACTTTCACTTACTCAGCTGCCAATTTACCTCTACAACACAAAATTAAGGCTCATTCAACCAGAGCTGTGTCCACATCTTCTGCATTTTCAGCTAGGCTACCAATAGACAATATTTGTGTGCCACCCACGAAAGATGGTGCTTGGGATGCTACTCATCTGTAAGAATGAACGGCGAGATAAAGCAACTTCACATAAAGAAGTTATGTACTCACCATAACGTTCCATGTGAGTTGTTCATCTCGCCTTCATTCTTACTTCCCACCCTCCTACCCCCTCCAGATTTTTTCGAGGACCAAGATTCATGTTTTATCATGGTTGATTTGTCTTTCCTATGGTTTTTACATTAAAAAGTGACAGAATGGCATATGGTATTATTAGAGGCAGCAAACAAGATCTGAGGTAACTCAAGGTGCATCGTGGGATAGGGACTTGGTCTCAAGCTGTCTGAAGACCTCATGCTTTGTAGTTGGCCGACTCGGAGCTGAGGATTGGCTCTGAACCCATCTGTAAGAATGAAGGCGAGATGAACAACTCATATGGAACGTTATGGCGAGTACATAACTTTTTTTTTTACAAGTTACAGTGCATTATTTAAAGTGCGTGTATTACTCTGTGGATACTTATTCCAGGGCTATGGCCACTGGTTATGTTTATAGGAGGTTTGCTTGGCTGCATTATCCGAACATCCCAGATAATGTTAAAAATGAGATTTTAATACCTCCTCTAGATAGAAGTTTTGTTTTTGGTCCCTGTGCTGTAGAGATTATCAAAAATGTGATAAAAGGTGTAAGTTGATTCAGGGAATCTCTGAGTTTTTTGACTTCCTCGTCCAAATTCTCTAAAGGTTTATCTAATGTTTTGGCAAGAAACAAAATAAATAGACTCAACAAAAATGCTGGTAAACGTATGTTTAAGAAGAAATGGCAAGGAGATTCCAAAAAGAATAGATGAACCCACCAAACCAAGGACAGGCCATTAAGTTAGAATGGCTACTTAAGGGGCCTTGTCCCCCTCTCCCCACCTTGATAGTCCTGTTTCCCTTTGAGAAAGTCTGAATCTCCATCTCTCTCTCTTTTGCAGCAGATAGTTTCAGACAAACAGGTTCTGAAGATTGTTTATTAAGGTTAAAGATGATAGTGGGAGGAAATTCCTTCCTTCCAGCAGGTAATTCCTTACCCACCAGGTCAGACCCCTCTTTTCCCCCTATCCTTTAGCATATATTGTCTCAGGGAGTGATAGGACCAGTTCCTCCTTCCCATATTGGGAAAGTTTTTTTTTTTTTTTTTTATTCAAGGATATTTTTGCTGCCAAAGAAAGAAAATGCTTGGAGACCAATTCTGGATCTTTCATTTCTAAAGCAATTTGTGATAATGCCCAAACTCAAAATGCTGTCACTTTGCATCATGTTACCCCTTCTTTCTCATTTAAGTTTCCTGGTAACATGAGATTTAAAAGAAGCTTATCATCACATCCCTATTCATCCAGAATTCAGGTGTTTCTTAAGTTTCTGTGTGTCTGGATTACATTATCGGTCCTCTGTATTACCCTTTGGGCTATCCACTGTATCAAGAGTGTTCATAAAGTGTCTTGCTCCAGTTATAGCTCATTGCAGGTTTACAGGGTATCCACATGTTTCCATACTTAGACAACATGCTTGTCTTTGTGGAGTCTTTTTCAAAGTGGCAGGAATTCTCTCACTTGGATGAGAGCTGTCTTACACAAGCTGGGATTTCAGGAGAATATTCAAAAGTCTTTTTGACTCCATCACTCAGAATTGAGTTCCTGGAGTATCTGCTAGGCACCTCAGTTCAAAGAGCTCTTCTTCCACAGAAAAAAAAACAATAAATCCATACCTAGCTCTATTTCTAGGGTTTTCCACTCAGACTTTGGTTACTGTGAGGGAATGCCTCAGGATTTTGGGTTTCATGGCATCTATGACTCTTTGATACCTCTGGCAAGACTCCATGAGAAAGATACAGTGGTATCAGAAGTCTCTTTGATCTCAGGACCAACACCCATTATCTTTCAAATCCCAGTTCTGGCGTTTATCAGAAGAGAACTTGCTTGGTGGAGCCAGCAAATATTCCTGAATATATAGGACTTCCATTCTCCCCTTCTGTGCAAAAACAGTCAGTCACCACAGACACCTCAGACTTTTCTTCGGGAGCAGTTTCAGGAGGGATAAAATTGTGAGTTGTGCAGAGGGTACCAAGGACAGACATAAATACATAAATATAAAGGAAGTGCTTGCACTGATGAAGGCTGTCCACTCTCTGAATTATATTTGGTCCGCTGGACCTCTTCAAGTTGTTACAGACAATATCACAATCATGTATTACTGTGGTACATCAACAAGCAATGAGGAACCAGGTTTTACCCCTTTTACAGACTAGCTTTGTTAGATTGGAATATAGCTTCACAGCACAATCTCACTCTACAGACACCTCCATCTCATCAGAGCAAAATTGTGTGGCAGATAAGCTGTGCCAGACAAGGCAGAGCTTCACAAATGGAAATTAGTTTGAGGTGGTGGTGGTGGTGGTGGTGTCTTTCAAGATTTGATCCGTCTGTGGGAGTTCCTCAAGTAGACCTCTTTGCCTCCTGTCTGAACAATCAGCTGGCAAAATTTTGCTCCAAGACTGAATGAAAAAAGGCCTGGATGACAGATGAATTTTATTTTCTTTGGACAGGAATGTTCCTGTATGCTTTTCCATCCTCTTCACTGATATCCATAATATCCAGTGTTGTAAATTTTAGTCCATTCAAACACGGTTGTCAGATCTAACAGGATATGACCTCCGTTCTGATCTAGACGTTATCGGTTCCAGAGCTCTGGCCCCTCCCCTACCCATAATTCCCTGTGTTGATCTTTATATACTCAGATCTTGTTTGCCGCTCAAACAATTTAGATATGCAGAGAGTTCTCAGTGATTATGCAAAGGTTTTCTTCCGGTTACCTATACTTCTCTCCTACTGTGAGAGTTTTCCCATTAACTCTCGCTGAAAAAGTTTTCTTATATTATTATAGTATTTAGTTTAAAAAAATAATAATATTAAGTAGTTTCATCATTTATATAGTTTTAGCTATTTTGGGTAGTTTTGGGCCTTTCAGACTAGTTTACCCTAATTAATATTCATCGCTTAGTCTTTAGTGTTTACTGTATTTTTCCTGTATGCTAGTTTCTCTTTTTCAGATTTTTAAGATGTCAGAAGCAGCAGGTTTCATAAAATGTTTGGCATGTGGGCACATGTTGCCTCTCAGAATCCACACTCTAAGTGTGTCTATTGTCTGGTGCTGCTCACCTAGACACAGACAACCAGTCTTGTGCAGACTTCAGTGCCAGGTCCCGTCAGACACAAGAGACAAACTGGTTCATAAGGTGCTCCTTCGAGCTCAGACAGGGGCTACCCCTTCAACCTTTCCTTCTTCCTCTACCAGCAAAGAGAAGAATAAGTGTAAAACCAATATTCAGGACAAGGAGAAAGAACAAGAAAGGAGCAAATCTTCTTTGAAATTTTCAAAGAAGAGTTCTCTGGAACCAACAATGTCTGCCAGTCCTGATTCAAAAATTCCAAGAAGAACAGAACCAGTTACCCCTCGGCCCCAAACTCCTTCACCAAGGACAAGTTTTTCACTGGAGCCAGTGGCTTCAAGACTTCATTCACCCATACTTCAAAAAAAAAAAAAAAAAAAGATGGTCTCAACCTCCTTTGATGGCATCATCCTCTCGGTCATCTAGAAGCCTTACAGAAGTGGATGTTCACAGGATGTGGAAGTTTTTGTGGAAGCAGATACAGCTTGGAATTATCCTGGCACCATCCCCTGAGAAGGTGCTGACTGTTGGCCATCTTACCCCCCCCCCCCACAGGAATCTGCACTGATCCAACAAATGTGTTTGGGTACATCAGAACCCACTAGAACCATAGTTCCTTTGTCAGTGATAGAACTTCTAACATCTTCAACCCCGACTGTATCTCAGTCTTTCTCGATTGTAATTTGATTGGATCACGGCAAGACTTGGAGCTGAGCTTCGGAGGAGTGATTCATCACAGATTTTCTGGGATCCATCGGTTCCCCTCAGGGCCTCTGCTCTAGATAGCTCAGGAATGAGATCCACTACAGAACCGAGGCTCATTGGCACCGGCACTTTTTCTTTCCTCTCTGGAGTAAAGGGAATCATCTGAACCAATAGCAACCTCTGCTTTTGAGACATTTAAAATGGTTTTGGCTTCTTCCAAAGACAAAATAGCTACTATTATTTTGGTTCCACCCAAACCCCACCTGCAGTCTGCTCCTTCTCCTCTTCATCCAGTCATACAGGGACAGTCGGTAGCAAGGGCTTCTGAGGAAATCTACTTTGTCAGTTCTCTGTCTGATTTTGACCCTTCTGCTGAACCCCTAGAAAGTGTTCCCAGAATGCATACATATAAGTGGAAACATCTAGACTCATCACCCGAGTCTTTCATGGAAGATACTGACTTAGAGGAAGGAGAGGGCTCCCCTTGCTCCCTCTTTGAAGGGGTCTCCTTTGGAGACTTTCTAGAACTGCAGAAACAGAGAGGTGGGATGGGTATCTCAAGACCGTTTTCCTTATGCGTCGGTATTCTTGGAGACCTTTGGTTCTGGACCAACTTTGTCCTGGGTAGTACCACCTGTTGATCCCCTTATAGACCTAATGGTTTAATGAGTGCCGAAAGATCCTGATGTGGTGCAGCCAATACCAAAAAAAATCTGATTGCATATTGTCTGCCCCAACTGATAGTAAGCACTGGAGTACGGCTTCACCTGTAGATGCTATGGTGGTGGCAGGAGCCACTAAGAAAGAGCTATCAGAAGAAAGCACTTCTGTTCCTCCCCCTAATAGAGAGTCTAGACAATGGGTATATATGGAAAGCAGACTTACGCATCAGCAACATTTGCTTTTAGGTCACTGAACTGTCTTGCTCACCTTACAAGATTCCAGAGGGAGAGTTGACAAAGTAGATCTCCATGTCCCTTTCAGGGATATTGCAAGTGGATTTTCAGAAGATAGTAGTCTTCCAGCTTTCCACCCTGCAATCATTTTCTAAAGTGGCCATGTGTCTGCTATCAAACGCAGCTGATAGCACAGCCATGGCAGCAGGCATTGGTATCACCATGTGCTGACATGCCTGGATGCAACTAGATGATCTCATGGAAGGCTTTAAGTCAGTCTTCATTAATGCCCCCTATGATGGGTCCACCTTATTTGGACCTAAAGTCAAGGATACACTTACCAGGAGTCAACAGGACTGGCAAGACTGTCTTTGTGGTGGAAGTATGATTTTCCACATCTCAAAGAACTTTCTTTTGAAACCAAAGATCAGGGAAGAAGATGTAGTTCCACAAACCACAGAGTTCTTTTCATGACTCCTAAGGTGAAAGACCTACCTGTGGCAAAAGGAGAGGCATTCTTATTGGATGATGCCCAAGAAGCAGAGGCAGACTGCAAAATCAAGGCTTTCAAGGTTCCTTTTTAGAGAAAGCCTTTCCTTATCTCTGAACAGTTGCCTGACTACTGCACTGTGGAGGCAGTTGGGGGCATCTCTTCTTACACCCTCAAGCCTGGCAAAAGATAACATGAGATTCATTGTTGCTAAAGATAATATCCAGAGGTTACTGAATTTCCTTTTTCCTTCAATACCAGAAGAAAAAGAAAGTCCCCAGTGTTCCACCTAAACAGCGAGACTTAGCAGCCAGAGAAATTTCAAAGCTGTTAGAAAAAAGAGTCATCCAACTAGTCCTACCACACCAGTTAGAACCTGGAGTCTATTCCAGGTTATTTTTAGTGCCAAAGAAGACTGGGGACTCCAGACTCATTTTGGGTCTAAGTCAAACAAGTTCATAAAACAGACAACATTCTGGATGCTCATAGTTCAGTCCATTTTGCCTCTATTGAGGCAGGGCAATTGGATGTGCTCTATAGATCTCCAGTATGCTTATTATCACATCAAAATAGTGAAGCATAATGAGCTATATCCACTTTCATCAGGTAGCCAATCATTTCCAATTCAGAGCTCTGCCATCTGGTCTCACCACACCCACCAGGGTATTTACCAAGATCATGGCAGTAGTAGCAGAACACCTGTGGTTTTAAGGGATCCAGGTCTCCCCGTATCTAGACGATTGGCTTCTCACTGCTCCCACCGAGCTTCTTCTTCTTTTCAAACACCAGGACAACATGCGCCATTTGCTTCAGAACCTAGGTATTTCATTAAACCTCCAAAAATGTCCATTGTCTCTGATGCAAACCATAGAGTTCATAGGATGCCACATACATACAAAACTTCAGATAGTCAGCCTTCCCAGGACCAGGGTCCAGTCACTTTGCCTGAGAGCCCTACACATTCTTCACCACCTAAAACCACAAGCGAAGTTGATTCTACATTTGTTAGGTCTCATTGCATCTCAGATTCTTATGATTCCTCTAGCAAGATATTTTATGAAACTATTACAGTGGACCTTATCAGCACTATGGACACAATACACACATCCTCTGCATGCAGAGATGCAAATTACACAAGTCTGTCGAAATCACATCACTTGTTAGATAACTTCCCCATTGGTGACCAAGGAATGTTCATTCAAGATGGATTCTCCTATAGCAACAGTGAGTGGGGGTGGGCATTTTGAAAAGAAGATGGTCCAAGGTCCGTGGTCGATAACAGCAACCAGTCTTCACATCAGTGTTTTGGAGATGAGGGTGATTCTCCTAGCTCTGCAGACATTTCAGGACCTTCTCCCCAAGGGTGTGATATCCATTCAAACAGACAATATGACTGTTGTATGGTACATCAATAAACAAGGGGGAAATTGTTCTTATCCTCATTGTCAGAAAGCAGAAAGCCATGGATGTTTGGCAATGGACAGTGTTTTCACAATGCTTTCTAAAAGCAGCACACATCCCAGGACCTCCACTGTAATCGCAGACAAATTGAGCAGGACACTACTATTGTGTCACGACTGGTCCCCAACACTGCAGTGGCAGAAGCAATTTTCATTTGCTGGGGCCAACCTAGCTGTGACTTCTTTGCTTCCTATGTAAACAACAAATGCAGCAAGTACTTTGCTCTGATTTCCTCACAGGGAGAGTCACCAAGGGATGCAGTGGTCCACAGTTGCCTCCCAGGACTCCTGTATGCCTTTCCCCCATTATCTCTAATGAGCAAGTTCATACAGAAAACCAGAGAGTGCAAGGCCAGGGTTATTCTCCTTGAACCCTTTTTGGCCCAGACAGACTTGGTTCCCCTTCCTTTGGCCTCTTCTAGTACATCCTCCATGGATGTTGGATCAGTATCCAGGTTTTCTATCCCACCCCTCTAGACTGTCTCCTTCGGATCAGATATCCATGAAGTTAACTGCATGGTACCTCCAGTTTTAACCATAGCCAGAGATGCCATGCTTCCTCGGTAGTCAACAGTCTTTCTGCTTCTCAGAAGCTGTCTGCTAGGAGTGTTTATCACAGCAAATGGAAGAGATTATTAATTTGGGCCTTTTCCAAGGGGCTGGTCTCCTTTTCAGCACCAGTACTGTCCATACTTGAATTTCCGTTTGATTTCTTTGACAAAGTTTCCAGTTTTGCAATGATTAAGATTCAGTTGGTGGCTACTTCCAGTTTTCATGTTGATGTGAATGATATGTCTGTTGCATCCCTTAAGGTCTCAAAAGCCTTTCTTAAGGGAACATTTTTGTTGAGATCTCCCATTTTGGACCCAGCATCTCCATGGGACATTACCATTCCCTTACAAGTTCTGATTCAATCCCACTTTGAGCCTGCTAATAAGATGGATTTAAATTTCTCTCTTGGAAAACTATTTTTCTAGTTGGAGTATCATCAGTCAGATGAATCTCAGAATTACAACCCCTTTCATCAAAACCCCCTTATCTGTTTTTTTTCACAAGGACAGGGTTTCTCTCAGAACTAACGCATCTTTTATCCCTAAGGTGACATCATAGTCTAATTTAAATCAATCTACATTTTCCAGATGTTCTTTTCAAAAGACTCTTATCAAGGGTGAATACTTCCTTCATTTATTAGATGTTCACAGACAACTCAGATTCTATATTTACAGGACAAAGGACTTCAGAAAAGATGACCAATTATTCATCTTCTTTGCTAGGCCAAAATTAAGAAAAACAGTTTCTAAAGTAACTGTCCAGATGGCTTTCAGATTGTGTGTCCTTTGTATATCAGAAAAAACTTGCCTTTAGCATGTAAACCTAAGGCACACTCAACAAGAGCATTTTCTATTTCTACAGCCTTCAATAGAGGATTATCAGTTGATACTATATGTGCAGCAGCTACCAGGGCAACTGTACACACCTTTGTGCCCCCTATAAGTTGGCTGAACATCAATATCTTGCTCAATTTTTGGCTACATCATACTTAGGTTCATAGGTAGGTACTAGGCTATCTGCCTGAAGGCATTTATAAGCCTAGCCGGAATGTGTTGGCTTTCGCCGCCCCCCTTAGATTAGTTCCCTGTGCCTCTGTCCAGCAGAGCCATTGAAGTGATCCCTGGGGTAAACTTTCTGTTTCCCATCCACTCGTCAAGGATTCTCTTGAAGATGGCTAGCGAGGAGCTCTGCCTAATGTAGATTGGAATCCTGTTCCAGAGCATGGGAAGTCTCTGGGACAGGAATCTATCCCTCCAGCACGTCCTATTTATTGTTGTGGTGAGATTTAGATCCCTGGAGCGTGTGGCTTGAGGGGATATATGTTTCTTTAGGTGGAGCATGTCCATCAATTCTGGGTTAAACATGGCCTTGTATGTCAGGCAGAGATCATCTCTGAATAGGCAGTATGCAACCAAGTACAGCTGGAGTTTCTTCAGTCGAGCTGCATAGGGCATCTGCTTGAGGCCAGTGATCCTCTTGGTGAGGTACTTCTGTGGTCTTTCCAGTTGTTGCAGGTGTATTGTAAGGTACATCCCAAATGGGGCATTGTACTCTATGATTAGTCTGATGAGTGATGTGTAGTGGGGCCCAATGACCTCTTTCGATCTGGATGCAATCCTTTTTGTGATTAGGTGGGCCACATAGAAGGATTTTCTAACCACTTTGGCAATGTTATTATCAAAGGAGAGGTTATTATCTACTTGGGTCCCCAGATGCCTTATTACGTCTTCCATATTTAGGGGGCAACCAGCTATGTGATAGTTTGTGGGTACTTTGTTTTTTTCCAAAGGGGATGACTATGCACTTTTTGGCATTTAGCTTGAGGCCAAGGTTTTGACACCAGGTATCTGTCTCAATGAGACCCTTTTGGAGTATGTCTGTGTCAGCCGGAGAGTCAGTTATAGCCCCTAGTTTGCAGTCATCTGCGAACTTGGTCAGCCATAGTCCTCCTGTACTTGCCTGTACCTCTGAGAAGTATATGCTGAACAGGAGGGGTCCTAGGACTGAGCCCTGGGGAATGCAGCTTGTAACCGGTTTAGAGTCAGACCTAGCTCCCGCAACTCTTACCATGTGGGTTCTGTCCATGAGCCAGTTGGCAACCCATCTTGTGATGTAGGGGTTTATATTCAGGCTGGTGAGCTTATCTCTAATACCTGAGTGGGGAATGGTGTCGAAGGCCTTTGCGAGGTCTAGGTATGCTGTGTGGACCACCTTTCCCTCGTCTATAGCCTTGGTAACTGTCTCAAAGAAGTCCACCAGGTTTAGGAGGCATGATCTGCCCTTAATAAAGCCAAACTGGGTAGGGTCCAATGTTTGGATGTTCCCAATGTCTCTGTTAATGAGATCCATGATGATGTGCTCCATAGCTTGGCAGACCAAGCTAGTCAGGCTTATAGGGCGATAGTTCCTGGGGTCCATTGTGGCTCCACCTTTGTGGAGCGGAATAACTGTTGCTGTGTGCCAGTCTGTGGGCACATAGCCTGTGGAGAGGCTGAGTGAGGGGTTAGTTCATCTTTGAGCTTGTGTAGGACGCAGCCTGGGACACCGTCCAGTCCCATTGATGCTGTGTGTTTGGCTTTGGAGAGGGCTATTTTAACCTGAGTGTCTGTGATTTCAGGGGCACTACATTCTTCTGGTATAGTTATGGGCCCTTTTGGGGGTGAGAGGGGGGGTGAAGTTTGCACTGAACCTGTCTGCCAGGATGTTGGCTATATTGGTCGGTTCAGTGTATTTTGTGACATTCTGCACTAACTCTGAGCAGATCTGAGAATTGCCACTTAGATTCTTGACATAGCTAAAGAATGCCTTGTGGTTATCGTTGGAGTCCATGGCAATTTTTCTTTCGAAGCTAGCCTTGGATGATTTTATGAGGGAACATAGTATGTTAAGTTGTCTATCTCGCCTTCATTCTTGCTGGATGGGTTCGGAGCCGACCTCGGCTCCGACTCGGCCACTCTAAAAGCTCGAGAGTTGGTTCCACCGGCTCGAGGCTCCCCTTATATCCCACAATGCCTGGCGAGAGTTACCCCAGATCTCGTTTGCCGCTACAGCTTCGAGGTTGGTTGCTTCTACCGGTTCCTGGTGAGTGTTAGCTTTTTATACAAAAAGTTACTCTTTTTTTCCCCTTTTAACTTTAATTCTTCCTAAATTAGTGTAGGATATAGATCTTTATCCCCGACCCTATTTTTTCCCCGTTTTCTTATTAAAAGAACCGTTGGTTCTTCCCTTGGGCCTTTGGCCTTCCCTTCCCTAGGGTGTGTTTGTGTAGTTACTTTAACTTTTTTGTGCTTAATTATTAGTATTTTACTAAAATTGTTATTATTTTTAGTATTAATAATTTTTTCTGACAGGGTATAACTGTGTGTTTGGGTGTGTGTTAGTGTACACCTGTCAGTTAGGAAAATGTCAAAGGAAGCAAAGGTCTCTGGATTCAAGAAGTGTGATGCGTGCTGTCAGAAAATGTCTCTGACAGACGCCACACTCTTGTGTCTATTGTCTGGGGCCTTTGCACCTGCAGGACTCCTGTGCTGTGTGCCATGGCTTCAGCCCCAGGGTCCTGCAGGAGAGAGAAAACAAGTTGATTCTGAGAGGCTTGTTAAAACCAGAGGATTCCCTGTCAGTTTCAACAGGGAAGCCCTCTAAGGCATCGAGGGCTTCGTCTTCTGAGCCGAGACCCCAGGTTGTTCAACCTTTGCCTTTATCGCTCCGCTGGAGCCGATAAGACTCAGTCCACAGTTTCTGTGGCTTCTCGCTCCGGCCGAGCCGAGGTTATCGAGGTACCCGTGTCGGCTCGACAAGATCTTCGGAGCCGACAACCAGAAAGAGGTCTAGGTCACCTTCTCTTGGCTCCGTTCATTCGGCTCCAGGATCTCCCTTGCTGTCTGAACGGGTCAAAGGTCTCATTCCTCTAGGTCATCGAGGCTTTCCGATCATGACCTTCATAGGGTGGTGAGTCGACTACTTAAGTCCGAGGCACTAGCCCAGATGCTTCAGAGCCCGACTCATCAGTCGGTGCCTGCCCCGGGTCCATCAACTCTTTCCTCCTTCGACTCTTTTGAGTTCGAGCCGGGTCGCGGTCGGAACCGAGATCAGTCACTTCGAGCCGACAATTGTCTTCGGCTCGCCCGCCGGGCTCCGCTTTCTTCCGGAGGAATCTCGGCGCCGGACCTCCTCGTTGCTCGGGGGGTGAGTGGCATCGACCCTTGTCCACCCCTCTCCTCTCGGTGCCGCGCTGGTGAGTTCGCCCGACATCGCCTCGAGCCATCACTGTCGGTGCCGAGGGGGTCCTTAGCTCCTCGGAGCGGGACCTCTGGCTCTGCCTGACAGGGGTGCATTCGAGGTCATACGGAGTGTGTTAGAGCCTGGCTCTACTCCACAGTCGGTTCAGCCCCTCCCTCTATGCTGCCGCGGCTGTCAGAAAATGTCTCTGACAGACGCTCACACTTCTTGTGTCTATTGTCTGGGGCCTTTGCACCTGCAGGACTCCTGTGCTGTGTGCCATGGCTTCAGCCCCAGGGTCCTGCAGGAGAGAAAACAAGTTGATTCTGAGAGGCTTGTTAAAACCAGAGGATTCCCTGTCAGTTTCAACAGGGAAGCCCTCTAAGGCATCGAGGTCTTGGCTCCGGCTTCTGAGCCGAGACCTCAGGTTGTTCAACCTTTGCCTTTATCGGCTCGCTGGAGCCGATAAGACTCAGTCCACAGTTTTCTGCTCCTCGCCGGCGCCGGAGCGAGGTTATCGAGGTACCCGTGTCGGCTCCGACAAGATCTTGAGCCGACAACCAGAAAGAGGTCTAGGTCACCTTCTCTTGGCTCCGTTCATTCGGCTCCAGGATCTCCCTTGCTGTCTGAACGGAGCCAAAGGTCTCATTCCTCTAGGTCATCGAGGCTTTCCGATCATGACCTTCAGAGGGTGGTGGTGAGTCGACTACTTAAGTCCGAGGCACTAGCCCAGATGCTTCAGAGCCCGACTCATCAGTCGGTGCCTGCCCCGTCCATCAACTCTTTCCTCCTCCTTGACTCTTTGAGTTCGAGCCGGGTCGTGTCGGAACCGAGACTGTGGTCACTTCCGGCCGAGACAATTGTCTTCGGCTCCGTCGCCGCTCCGTTTTCTTCCGTGGAGGAATCTCGCGCCGACTTCCTCTCGGGCTCGAGGGGTGAGTGGCATCGGACCCTTGTCCGACCCTCTCCCCCTCGGGTGCTTCGCTGGTGAGTTCGGCTCGACATCGACCTCGAGCCATCACTGTCGGTGCCGAGGGGTCCTTAGCTCCTCGGGCGGGACCTCTGGCTCTGCCTGACAGGGGTGCATTCGAGGTCATGGAGTGTGTTAGAGCCTGGCTCTACTCCACAGTCGGCTCCGTCAGCCCTCCCTCTATGCTGCCTCAGGGTAAGTCGACTCACTCCCTCATCCCGGACCAGAGAGCCAGCTCCTCAGGAGCCCCTTTGGGATTTCATCCTCTTCGAGGCCTCTCCTGATTTGGCAGAAGAGCCCCTCGGAAGAGGAAGTGCAAGAGGAAGCACATTGACTCACCTGAGTCTATCACGTCGGACACAGATCTGGATGATTCTGAGGGTTCCCCGTTCCCCTTCTGAAGATGTCTCATTTGCAGACATTCTGGAGATCCTTAAACAGAGGGGAAATTGGCCAGCCCTCAACCCTTCGGAGGACGAATCTGTGTATCTTGAGGCGTTTGGCTCTCGTCCTTCCACCTCCTGGGTGTCCCCCTTGACCCCCTCATGCAGGTGGTTGCTAAGAAGGCATGGACGGCTCCTGATTCAGTGGACCCCACTCCCAGGAGACCCTCCAAATTCATCACAGCTCCATCAGACAAGCAATTTTTATCAAAAGGAGTTTCTGTGGATGCTATGGTGGTAGCTGCCGCCACAAAGAAGGAACTGGCTGATCCTTCAGTGCCTGTCCATCCACCTAACAAGGAATCTAGGTCCATGGATAGGCACGGAAGCGGATGTTCTCCTCAGCGACATTTACCATCGTTCGCTGAATTACCTGTGCCATTTCACTCGTCTTCAAAGGGACTTGATCAAGGCGAGTGAAATGTTGAAGGACCCTACAGCTGCGGGTTTCAAGAGAAAATGAACACGCAGCTGGCTATCCTTAATTCCATTTCCAACTCCTCCATGCCTCCTCTCTTATGCGGCCGATGGAGCGAGCAGCCGCAGGAACAGGGGTAGCCTTACGTAGGCACGCCTGGATGCGGCTATGCAACTTTCGGAACCTTTCAAGACGTCTTTCACGAACTCCCCTTTTGATGGATCATCTCTTTTGGTCCTCAAGTGAAAGAAACCCTGACTAGGTGCGAGACTGATGGCAAGACCCTTTCTGCCGTCGGAGTCCGTTTTCGACTCCTTCTAGGCCTTACCCCAAAGGCCAGAAGGGGAAAGATGTGGTTCCGTAAACAATCTCAAGGGACTTCGCCTGACGACAGAGTCGCTTTCCTACCAGAGGCAGAGGCAGAGGTGGGAATAACAATGGTAGACGCGTCGCCCTAGGGGCAGGGGGTCCGCAGAACCAGGGCAATCGGGAAGCCTTTCCTGACAAGCCCTTTCAGCATCCCTGAGGTGTTGCCCGACTGCCCATCTTCGAGGCAGTCGGGGAAGATTGTCACTGTACCCAGAAGCCTGGCTATCCCTGACTCAAGACAAATGGGTACAGTCCATCATTTCGAAGGCTATTCTATCCCCTTTCTTCGCTTTCCAAATCAGTCAAAAAATCCCTTCCAGATGTTCCACCCGCTCAAAGGGATATAGCAGCTTTGGAAATTTCAAAACTGCTTGCAAAAGAGCAATTCAGCCAGTGTCAGCAGACCAACAAGGATCCGGAATCTACTCAAGGTTCTTTTTAGTTCCAAAGAAAACAGGGACTGGAGACCAATTTTGGATCTCAGTATCTTGAACAGATCAGTCAAGAAAACAAGATTTCGGATGGGCACGCTGCAATCCATTCTTCCCCTATTGGGAAAAGGAAACTGGATGTGCTCTATAGACCTTCAGGATGCGTACTATCACATAAAATGAACAGACGCTCCAGAAGATTCCTCCGCTTCAGGCTGGGAACCAGTCATTTTCAATTCAGGGCCCTGCCCTTTGGTCTCACCACTGCCCCCGGTGTTTACCAAATGCATGGCAGTGGTAGCTTCTCACCTGAGACGACAAGGATTCCAGGTGTTTCCATATTTGGACGACTGGCTTCTCACAGCTCCCACCAAGCATCTCCTTCTGATGGCCAGAGATTATACTTTTCGTTTGTCAAAAACTGGGTATTTCAATAAATTGCGAAAAGTCTGTTTTGTCGCCTTGTCGTACTATTACCTACATAGGCTAAATTTAGATACTATAAACATGTCTGCAATGCTAACGAACCAAAGGATATCAGACATTCACAAATTGGTGTCACTTCTTCTCAACAACAACAGAGCCAAAGCCAGGTTAGTTCTAAAGGTGTTGGGAATCATGGCAGCGCCATACCTCTCCTCCCATTGGCCAGATACCACATGCGGATCCTTCAGTGGATGCTTTTTTCTCAATGGTCATACCAGGAACTTCCAATGTCTCACACCATTATGATCGCATAGCGTGCAAAAGCATCTCATGTGGTGGATGTCTTCCCCAGCTCCTGTCGGGAAGACCATTTGTTCCACCTCCTCCGGTTGCTACTCTGACAACGGATGCCTCCTGATCGGGTGGGGGGCATTATCAGGGCAGGACAGTCCAGGGCACATGGCAACCAAACGAATGCCACTTGCACATAAATGTTCTGGAGATGAGAGCAGTGCTTTTAGCGTTGCAAGCCCTTCAAGACTCTCTTCCCTTGGGAACGATTGCAATCCAGACAGACAATATGTCTGTAGTGTGGTACATCAACAAACAAGGCGGAACCAGATCATACCCCTGTGTCGAGAAGCACTCAGACTGTGGCAATGGGCGATTTCTTCTCAGCGTTTTCTGATAGCAACGCACATCCCGGAAGTCCAATCACATTGCGGACAAGTTGAGCAGAGCTATACTCATGCCTCACGAGTGGTCTCTGAAAGACTCTGTAGTGAGAGAGATTTTTCAAGTGGGGTCAGCCTTGCTGCGATCTTTTGCTACTCCCCAAAACAGCAAGTGCAGAGAATACTTCACTCTATTCCCTTTACCAGGCCAACCCAGCAGAGACGCTCTAGTCCAAGTTTGGCCCCGGGACTTCTGTATGCATTTCCTCCTTTCCCTCTGATCTCTCAAGTAATACAGAAAGCTATCGCTCAGAAGGCCTCATTGATCCTCATTGCTCCTTACTGGCCTCGACAAGTGTGGTTCCCCTTTCTACATCGTTTCTCTTGGGCGACCGTGGCATCTGGACCTAGTTCCAGATCTTTTGATCCACCAGTCGGGTCAGTTTCATCTCCCTCCCTCTCTGAACCTCACTGCTTGGTTCCTCCAGTTCCAACCGTAGCCAGGCTTCCTCAATTATCTCACTCGGTTAGAGATATATTGATAGCTTCCCATAAATCTTCCACTCGAAGATTTATTTGAGTAAGTGGAAACGCTTCTCATATTGGGCACAAGGAAAGGACATAGATCCTTTCACCGCTTCCATCCAACTAGTCCTTGATTTTCTAGCTGAACTCTTCCATGCAGGTTCATCTCCATCTACTCTTAAGGTTCAATTGGCAGCTATTTCTAATTTTCATGTGGGCATTTCTGAATCTGCCCTAATGTCCCACAAACTTTGCAAAGCCTTTTTGAAAGGAGTTTTTCTTCTCAGACCTCCTATAAGAAATCCTCCTTCTCCTTGGGACCTAAATTTAGTTCTTGCTTCTTTGATTCTTCCCCTTTCGAACCTGCAGCTTCATGTTCCTTGAAATTATTATCATGGAAAACTCTCTTTCTGGTGGCTATCACATCAGCTAGAAGAATTTCAGAACTTCAAGCACTCAGTTGTCGTTCTCCTTATCTTTTGTTCCATAAGGACAGAGTTTCCTTATGAACTAACCCGTCCTTTTTGCCTAAGGTGGTTTCAACATCAAATCTAAACCAATGCATTGACCTCCCTGTTTTTTTCCAGAGTATTCAAATAGGTCTGAACAAAAATTACACTGCCTGGATGTTCATCGTCAATTAAGGTACTACTTGGACAGGACGAAACAATTCAGAAAATCTGATCAGCTGTTTGTCTCCTATCACGGAAAGCAGAAAGGGACTTCCAGTTTCAAAGGTATCATTATCCAGATGGCTAACATCTCTGATTACCCTTGTTTATGAGATTAGACACCAAAACTGCCTAATAAACCTAAAGCCCATTCCACCAGAGCTTTGGCTACTTCTCTAGCCTTCCAAGACAGACTGCCTATTGACACCATTTGTGCAGCGGCTACTTGGGCTACTCCTCACACTTTTATTTCCCATTATAAGTTGGATTTAGCTTCTAGGCATAGAGCTAATTTTGGTTCCACTGTTCTCAGGAGTCTGTTCCGTTAGGCCACCCGGGACAAGGTGCTAGGGGCGGTCCCATCCAGCAAGAATGAAGGCGAGATAGACAACTTAACATATAGAAGTTATGTTCTTACCATAACGTTCCATGTTAGTTGTCTTCTTCTCGCCTTCTTCTTAAGGCCACCCTCCTTCCCCTGGCCTGGGCAGACCTAGAGGAGTTGTGATCGTGACCTCTCTTGCTACCACCTCTGTTCTTAGTCATATGCTATTATGCATATTTCTTGTTTCAGGATGTAGGTCACCCTTTTCTTCCTGCTGTTAGAGGTGGATTCTGTTTACAGTTATACTGTTATTGATATAAGCTGGGTTAGCTTACAAATGAGATCTGAGGTAACTCTCGCCAGGCATTGTGGGATATAAGGGGAGCCTCGAGCCGGTGGAACCAACTCTCGAGCTTTTAGAGTGGCCGAAGTCGGGCCGAGGTCGGCTCCGAACCCATCCAGCAAGAAGAAGGCGAGAAGAAGACAACTAACATGGAACGTTATGGTAAGAACATAACTTCTATTTCTTGCTGATGCTGATCAGGGATGTCTTCCCTTCTTGGGATTTTACTCTTTTCTGTACTAGTTTCCTCCTTCTATTGTATAGCTTGTTTATGGCAGGGGTCCACCAGACTGATTTCCTTTTCTTGGAGATGTGAGTCTTGGTTTTGTTTGGGATAGCACGATCCATGTATTCTTGTAGGTGCCTGTAGAGTGCATTAGTAAAGGATTTTGCAGCTTGTACAGCGTTATCCTATAGCATCACTAGCTATAACTTCTGAATACATTTCTATCTTCTCTGATAACTCTCAAATAATTTCCATTACCCAATCCTTAAATTCCTCTGTTTTTAGTGTCTTATTTGTACTTCATTACCTTGCATTTTTATTTTAATGTTTATTGGTGCATGATCAGAAATAGTCATTGGATGAAAATGGGATGATGTTAAGTTGTCAATCTCGCCTTCATTCTTGCTTGATGGGTTCGGAGCCGATCCCTCGGCTCCGACTCGGCACTTGCTTTAGCTCGAGAACTCCTTTTACCAGCTCGAGGCAGCCCCATATCCCATGATGCAAGGCAGGAAGTACCCAGATCTCGTTTGCCGCTTCGCTTGGGAGGTCTTCTCTTTACCAGCTCCTGGTAAGTAATTCACATTTGTGACATTTAAGCCCCTTTTAGTTAAAAACTTTGTTTTGATAGTTTAACTTTAAATTTAACTTTTTCTGACAGAAATCCCTGTCTCTTTTAATTTTTTTAGTCAGTTAATTTCCCTATCCCATCCCCCCCCCTGTTAGGGTGTGTGTGTTGGTTTTTTACTAAATACCTTTTTGGTATTAATTTAATTTAATTGGACTGGTGTGTGTGTGTTTTGTTAGGCACCATGTCTAAAGAGAGGGTTTCAGGTTTTAAGAAGTGTGACTCGTGCTGTCAGAAGATGTCTCTGACAGACGGTCACACTTCTTGCCTGTACTGTTTAGGCCCTCTTCACCTGCAGGACTCCTGTGCTATTTGTCACTCCTTCAGCCAGAGAGTCCTGCAGGAGAGAAGGAATAAGTTGATTCTCAGGGGTCTTCTTAAGCGGAGGGCTCTCCGGCTAAGTCGGCCCCACAAAATCAACAAAATCTGCCAAGACCCAGGCTTCTGTTTCTAAGCCTGTGGCCTCGGCCCGACTCGTAGAGTCGAGATCGCTCCGGCTGGAGCCGATTCTGGATCTACTAAGCTTTCGGGCGCCGATGGCTATCGGTGCGAATCTGCTGACCACTGTGGTGTCGGTTCCGACCGGCTCCGACACCCACGGGCATCGGGATGTCGGCTCGATCGGCTCCGACACCCATGTGGCACAGGCATCGGTGTCGGCTCGATCGGCTCCGACACCGTTACTTTGGTGGCTGTATCGGCTCCGGCTGGAGCCGATACATCGGCGTTCTGCCGGCTCCGAAATCGGTGCCGACAGGATCAATAATATCGGCTCCGATGACCCATTCCAGGAAGAGGTCGAGGTCTCCTTCCTGGAGCCGATACTTTCGGCTCGCCTCTCTTCTATCGGGCGGAGCCATCGGCCGATCTTCAAGGTCATCCAGGTTGTCAGACCATGACCTAGAGAGTGGTCAGTAGATTGCTCAAGTCACAGGTACTGGCCCAAATGCTACACAGTCCGTCTCAGCAGACGACTGTTGGTCCACACCCCGTTACAGTTCCTCCTTCAACTCTACCCCAGAGCTTGGAGTTGGAGTCTTCGGGCATGGTTACTGCTACGGCTGGAGGACGGATACCCCTTCTGTTCCTTCAGCCCCTACTCTTATCTCCTCTTCCTTAGAGGGATTCGGTGGTCGGGCTTCCATGGTCTCCTCCGAGGGGTGAGTGGCATCGGACCCTTGTCCGAACCGCTCTTCCCCTTGGAGCCTCGGCCTTGGTGAGCTCGGCTCCGACATCTGCCTCGAGACTTCCCTTCGGTGGCCCCTGGAGTTCCTAGCTCTTGGAGCCGGGTCTCTCGGACCTGCCTGGGAGGGGAGCATTCGAGGTGATGAAGAGTGTACTGGCCACTGGTATCAGTCAGCAGTCTCTTCCGTAGCTCCTCCCTCTATTGTACCTGTTGACATCTCTGCCACTTCTCTTGCTACAGGACCCAGATATCCTCCGCCTCAGGTTTCCCCATTGGGAATTTCCCCTCTTCCGAGGATTCTCCTGATGTTTCGGGAGATCCTCCTAGGAAGAGGACTTGTAAGAGGAAGCATGTAGACTCCCCTGAGTCTGTCACTTCGATACTGACTTTGATGAGTCAGAGGGATCCCTAGATCCCCTCTGAGGATGTCTCCTTCTCAGACATCCTAGAACTTCTGAAACAGAGGGAAACTGGCCCACCAACAATCCCTCTGAGGATGAGTCAGTATACCTAGAGGCGTTTGGATCTCGGCCCTCCACCTCCTGGGTGTCTCCGCCTTCGACCCCTTATGCAGGTTATTGCACGAAGGCGTGGACAGCTCCTGACTCTGTAGAGCCAGTCCCTAGGAGGCCTTCTAAATTTATAACTGCCCCTAGTGACAAACAATTCCTTACAAAGGGTGTCCCCGCTGATGCCATGGTGGTGGCTGGCCACCAAAAGGAACTTGCAGATCCTTCCGTGCCCGTCCATCCTCCTAATAAGGACTCTAGGACCATGGATAGGTACGGCAAGCGGATGTTTTCCTCAGCGACCTTTGCTATGCGTCGCTGAATTATCTTTGTCACTTCACCAGACTCCAGAGATATCCTGAAGGAGCTGGGAGAAGTAGTTCAGGATCCTACAGCTGCAGGGGCCCAAGAAAAGATTGCTTCGCAGCTAGGAACCCTCAATTCCATTGCTAACTCCTCCATGCGGCTAATATCTTATGCTGCTGATGGAGCAGTAGAGCCAGAGCACAGGTGTGGCTCTTAGACGCCAAGCCTGGATGCGGCTATGTGATTTTGCGGATCCCTTTAAGGCGTCCTTCACAAATTCTCCCTTTGATGGGTCAGCTTTGTTTGGCCCTCAGGTGAAGGAAACCTTGACCAGGTGTGAGCAGGACGGCAAGACTCTTTCTGCTGTTGGAGTCCGTTTTCCACCCCTTCTAGGCCTTATCCCAAAGGACAGAAGGGTGGGAAGATGTGGTTCCGTAAATCCCAAGGAGTCACGCCGGATTCACGTGGTCAGTTTACCCCTAGAGGCAGAGGGGTAACAACAACAGACGCTCTAGAGGCAGAGGGGTCCGAAGAACCAGGGCAACAGGGAGTCTCTTCCTGAGAAGCCCTTTCAGCATCCCTGAGGTGTTGCCCGGCTGTCCCTCCTTGGAGGCAGTCGGGGGAAGATTATCACTGTACCCAGAAGCCTGGCATTCCCTCACTCAAGACAGATGGGTACAGTCGATCATATCCAAGGGTTACATAATTCCTTTCGAGGAAAGTCCTTCCCTCAAGTTCCCTTCCAGATGTACCACCGGTCTAAGGGACATTGCAGAGTTAGAGATCGCAAAACTACTGCAAAAGAGCCATTCAGCCAGTCACAATAGACCATTCAGAGCCGGAATCTACTCAAGGTTCTTTTGGTCCCCAAAAGACGGAGACTGGAGACCAATATTGGATCTCAGCAGACTCAACAAGTCTGTCAGGAAGACAAGATTCGAATGGTCACTCTTCAGTCAATTCTGCCCTTCTTACAGAAGGACAACTGGATGTGCTCAATAGATCTTCAGGATGCGTACTATCACATCAAAATTCACAGACGCTCCAGGAGATTTCTCCGCTTTGCTGGGGTCCAGTCATTTCCAGTTCAGAGCCCTGCCCTTTGGTCTCACTACAGCCCCAGAGTGTTCACCAAATGCATGGCAGTGGTCACGGCTCACCTGAGGCGTCAAGGATTCCAGGTGTTTCCGTATCTCGACGACTGGCTCCTGTCAGCCACCACCAGGCATCAGCTTATACAAGCCAGGGATTACACAATAGACCTTTGTTCTCATTTGGGCATCTCAGTCAACTACTTAAAAGTCATCCTTATCGCCCTGCCAGTCTATTACCTTCATAGGCTTAAACTTAAACACTGTTCGGATGTCAGCTACCCTTACAGAACAAAGAGTTTCAGACATTCAGACTCATGTCAGGATCATTCTGGCCAGCAAGAAGGTACAGGCCAGAATGGTTCTAAAGGTATTAGGTCTTATGGCTGCGGCCATCACTCTTCTTCCCCTGGCTCGATTCTACATGCGCCTCCTTCAGTGGATGCTGTTCACACAGTGGTCATACCAGCAACTCCCAATGCGTCACCAGATTCTGGTGACACAAACATGCAAAGAACATCTTGCTTGGTGGATCACATCGTCTCAGGTTCACCAAGGCAGGTGCTTTGTACCTCCGTCCCGATAGCCACTGTCACCACGGATGCCTCCCTGATCGGGTGGGGGGGTCATTATCAGGGCAGGATGGTTCATGGGACGTGGCAACCGTTCGAGTACCATCTGCACATAAATGTCCTGGAGATGAGAGCAGTGCTTTTAACGTTGCAAGCCCTCAACGACTTTCTTCCCGTAGGGACAATTGCAGTCCACACAGACAACATGTCTGTAGTTTGGTATATCAACAAACAGGGCGGAACCAAGTCCTACCCTTGTGTCGAAGCGCTCAGACTATGGCAATGGGCGATCTCCTCTCATCGGTTTCTGGTAGCAACGCATATCCCTGGGAAAACCAACATTATAGCGGACAGATTGAGCAGAGCTATTCTCATGCCTCACGAGTGGTCTCTCAAGCAATCCATAGCGGAAGAGATTTTTCTGGAATGGGGTCGTCCATGTTGCGATCTTTTGCTACTCCCCAAAACAGCAAATGTCCAGACTTCTTCAGCCTCTTCCCTCTATCAGGCCATCCCCCCAGAGACGCTCTGACCCAGGATTGGCCCCAGGGACTTCTTTATGCCTTCCCTCCATTTCCTCTGATCCCTCAGGTGATCCAGAAAGCTACCGTTTTGAGAGCCAAATTGATTCTCATTGCCCCTTACTGGCCTCAACAAGTTTGGTTCCCGTTCCTCCATCATCACCTTTTGGTGCAGCCGTGGCATCTGGACCCAGTGCCAGATCTACTGATTCACCAATCCGGTCAGCTGCACCGGTCAATCCCTTCTCTCAACCTCACAGCATGGTTGCTCCACTTCCTTCCTTAGCCAGGCTTCCTTTGATCTCTAACCCAGTTAGAGATATCATAGTAGCTTCACTAAAATCCTCTACCAGGAGGATTTACACAAGCAAATGGAAACGTTTCTCTTATTGGGCTAAGGCCCAAAATATTGATCCTTTTACTGCCCCTGTTCAGGCAGTTCTGGACTTCTTAGCAGAGATTTTTCATGCAGGCTCCTCTTCTTCCACAGTCAGAGTTCAGTTGGCTGCTATTTCTAATTTTCATGTCGGGATAGCAGATCATAATATTATGTCCCATAGGCTCTGCAGGGCCTTCTTGAAAGGAATTTTCCTACTAAAGCCTCCAATCAGGAATCCTCCTCCTCAGTGGGATCTAAATTTAGTGCTGACATCCTTGATTCTTCCCTTCGAGCCAGCTGTTTCTTGTTCCCTGAAATATCTTTCTTGGAAAACTTTATTCCTAGTGGCTATTACATCTGCCAGGAGGGTGTCTGAACTTCATGCTCTTTCGGTTCGACCCCTATTTGATTTTTCACAAAGACAGAGTATCTTTGAGAACTAATCCATCCTTTTTACCTAAGGTCGCCTTAAAAACAATCTGAATCAATCTATTGATCTCCTGTATTTTTCCTAACTATTCAGATAGAGCTGAACAAAAGCTACATTATCTTGATGTCCACCGTCAGCTTAGATATTATTTGGACAGAACAAAAAATTTAGAAAATCTGATCAACTTTTTGTTTCCTATGCGGATAATAAAAAAGGCCTTCCTGTTTCTAAAGTGACTTTGTCCAGATGGCTTTCTTCGGTCATCACTGAAATTTATACCATCAGGGGAAAACAGCTGTGCTCAAAACCTAAAGCACATTCAACTAGGAGTTTA
>NC_056733.1:419538925-419618925 GCF_019279795.1 Protopterus annectens | reverse complement strand
TTCAAGAAGTGCACTTCCTGTAGGTATAAGATCCCCAACTCTGATGCCCACAGGAAGTGTGTCTATTGTTTAGGTTCAGCACACTTTGACAACTTCTGCTCTGTCTGTGCTGCTTTTAATACCAGGACCATAAGTTATTGGAAGAATAAGCTAGTACTAAAAGGCCTACTTCCAGCTTCTGCTTCTTCATGTGGTACTTCCACATCAGGGGCTCAACCCCCCTCTTTTAAGTCCCAGGAGCCCAGAGAGCATTGAAAACACTCCCTTGCATGGTCTTCAGAGTCGCTGCTTCCATCTGAGCCGCCTCAGAAGATTTCCAAGAGTTTGGATCCAATGTCTGCCATTGCTAAGTCTCCTCAGCTCCATAGTCCAAGGTTTTCCCCAGAGCTGGTATCTCCAAGGTTGAGGTTGAGGTCTCCCTTCCTTTAGGAGAACCTTAGAAAGTCTCCCAGGCCAGTTTCCACTTCTTCCTCCATTAGATGTTCATCGTGCATACAGCTGCAGTAATCACAGATGGGTTCTCTGCCATCAGGCGGGTCCTCGGTCGGCCGAATTCCAAAGTCTAGGTCCGGCGTCGGTTGTTGTCGCTTTCTCTCCTGACGTCAGTGAGGCTGGAGTATATTAGACACAGCCGACGCCGTGTTCTTCTGTCTTTTTTGCCGTGCGGTGCCCGAAGCAGAAGCAGTTCGCAAGTGCCGGTCGGCCAGCTACTGAATTACAAAAAAATTGGAAACCGAAGTCTTCATTAAAGCTAAGTACCCCGTTGGGGAAACTTTTCTTGCCTCAGACCGATGTCAGAAAAAGTTAATAATTGTATTTCTTGTGGAAAGCAAATACCGCATAAGGATTTCCATTCCCTCTGCATACCTTGTTTAGGCCCAGACCACGATGTCTCGGGCTGTCGCTTTTGCGCTACTTTCAATAAACGCACTATTAGCGTCGGGCGGAGTTCACCCAACACTATTTTGGTAAAGCCTTTGATTATAAAATGTCGTCGGAAACTCCGACTACCGTTTTGTTCAAAAAATGCAAGGACAAGGACCGACACGCGAGGGCCGCGGTCCCCACTGACACCACGCCAAAACAGGCTACACGTGGTCCGGTTCTCAGCGAGATGCCTTTGCAGTCCCTGACTACCGACGACACTCCTTTGGCGGTGTCCTCTGTACCCGAGACCGCAGGTACATCGGCCCTTTCCCAGACTACAACATCCGAAGCCATTGCTAATGTTGAGCCTCCTAATGTGGATAGGTCCACTTCCACCCATGGTGTCTTTAGACCCTCATCTTCTTTTTCTATTAAGGCCTTTACTAAATCCAAAGCAGCCAGGCATCCCAAGAGGCCTGTTGCACAGGGCCCATCTCCAGGCCCCATGCCTAAAAAACAGATGCTTAAAATGGCTGAGGATTTAATTACTCTTATCAGGGGTTCTCAACCCCCTCCAGACAAGAGACCCAGAGTGGAGGAAGAGTCTCCCTCTTCTGATCAGGGCTCCATTTTATCAGAACATTCTGATGTAGAGGAACACTCTTACTCCCATTTTGAGGATTCGGATGCAGAGCAGTCCATTCCTTCTGTATCTCCTCCTGAGGATTTTTCCTTTGGGGAAACCTTGCACACTTTAAGGGAACACTTCCATTGGGAAGGCCAAGACTTTTCTGATTCCAAGAAAAGACTTAGGGAATTTCTTTTGTTACCTCAACACAGACCTCTGGCGATACCTCCTGTTTTGGACATACTTGATGATGTTTATTCGGGGGCTTGCCTTAACCCGGATTCCCTGCCTCCTGCACCAATCAAACCTGATAGGTACTGCAGAGTTCCTAACTCTCACCAATTTCTCTACAAAAGCCATAATGCTGACCCTGAAACCATTTCTCAAGGCCCCAAGGGATTGAAGGCCTCTACTGCCAAGAATCCACTTCCTGCCGAAAGAGAGTCAAGATCTTTAGAAAGGTGGGGAAAAAAGGTATATACCTCGGCCACCCTAGCCATGAGGGCCTTAAATTGTCAGTTTCATATGCTTAAATATCAACAGTTCCTGTTATCACAATTAAGGAATAAAATGTCTCAACCTGAACAACCAGATTTGAAGGAGTTGCAGGATATGATGCATAGTGCAGAGCAAGTGGGTAAACACACTTTATAATGTGGCTATGATGCCCTAGAGGCCTCAAGTAGAGCGGCTGCTACAGGATCAGTCATTCGCAGACATGCCTGGCTTAGGGAACAAAATTTGCCTGATCATGTGAAAGCTAAACTTTTAGATGCTCCTTTACAAAAGGATGTGCTGTTTGGTACTAATGCTGAGGAGATATTACGGAAAATGGAAGAAAAAGCCAAATCTATGCAAACTGTCAAAGTTTTTTTACAGGTCCAATCACCACGTTTTAGCAGAAATTGGCCTTCAAAAAATTGGTCCTTTCCAGCCACTGACAAGCCCCAAAGAGGTAGATACAGACGCACAAGGGGCAGAGGGCAATCACAAGGATCATATAGAGGCCGACAATGGCAAACTCCAGCACCAAGAGGTGGCGAAGACAGTGCACAACAATACAGGAAACAAACCCAATGACTCCCTCATTTCCATGCCAAGCAGGTCTCAGCTGGCAGCACCTTTGGGAGGAAAGCTAGCATTACTTGCAAGAAACTGGCATATTGTCACAACAGACAAATGGATCCTGGACATTATAAACAGAGGCTACAAATTTCAATTCCACACTCTTCCAAAAATGAGAGGCATGCCAAACCTGCCACACAATCAAAGGGCAGAGGCACAACTACAAATTTCAAAGCTCATAAGCATGAGAGCTATTCAAGAGGTACCTACTCACGAACAAGGTCAAGGTTTTTATTCAAGACTTTTTCTAGTACCAAGGAAAGGAACCGACTGGAGACCCATTTTGGACTTATCCATCCTAAACACATTTTTACTCTTATCAAAATTCAAGATGCTCACATTACAGCAGCTTCTTCCCATGCTGGGCAAGGAGTTTTGGCTGGTAACATTGGACCTCAAGGAGGCATACCTGCATGTCCCAATCAGACAAAGCTGCAGAAGATACCTCAGATTTCTTGCAGGTTCAATCCACTATCAATTCTCTGCATTGCCCTTTGGCTTATCTACTGCGCCCAGAGTATTCACAAAGTGCCTGGCATCAGTAATTGCCTACTGCAGACTTCAAGGGATACAAATTTACCCTTATTTGGATGACTGCCTGATCCAAGCGGACAGCAAGCACATACTTCTGGAACATCTGGCTTATGTAACACGGTTACTGCATTCTCTGGGATACACAATCAACAAAGAGAAATCCAGGCTAACACCATCTCAGAAAATAACTTTCCTGGGTGCCAACTTGGACACAAACACCCAGATGGCCTATCTTACGCCAGAAAAACAGGGGCAACTAACTCAGTACTTCAAAATACTAGCAAAATGTACCAGGCTTACTGTAAGGAAAATTCTGCAGGCTCTGGGCTTCATGGCATCTTGCATTCTTCTAATCCCATGTGCAAAGCTGCATATGAGGAAACTTCAATGGTACCTAAAAAACCTATGGTCTCAACACAGTCACAGTTTGGAAACAATAATACCAATAATTCCCTGTTTACAAAAGGAATTTCTATGGTGGGCCCAAGCATGTCAAGCAAATACAGGCCTCCCATTCTGTAAGCCTCAAGCAAATCAAGTCATCACAACAGACGCCTCAAATTACGCCTGGAGGGCACACATGAAGGACAGGTGCATTCAGGGCAAATGGTCCCAAAAGGAAAAGCACCTTCACATCAATCAAAAAGAAATGCTAGCAGTAATAAATGCAATTACAGCTTTCAAGGACTTCCTGCATCCAGGACAATTACTGATAAGAACAGACAACACCACAGTACTGTGGTACATAAACAAACAAGGAGGAACACATTCATACCCCTTGTGCAGACTAGCCATGACTCTTTGGAACTTGGCTCAGGAATGGCAAATCGAACTTCAAGCACAGTACTTGCCAGGATTGGAAAACACGCTGGCAGACAATCTAAGCAGAAATATGACAGATCCACACGAATGGAAGTTGCATCCTCAGGTGTTTACAGAGATAATCCAAGCGTGGGGGAGGCCAGACATAGATCTTTTTGCCTCCCACAGGAATCATCAATTGGAAAAGTTTTGTTCGAGGACCTTTCATCCAAAGGCCTGAAGAGTGGACGCCCTTTCATTCAGTTGGACAGCATGGACAGTTTATGCATTCCCACCTCTGCCTCTTCTGCCCAAGGTGCTTTTGAAAGCAAGAGCAGACAGACCGAAGATGATACTGATTGCTCCAAATTGGCCAAGGCAACACTGGTACCCGCTCCTGAGGAGCCTAACACATACTCCTCCCTGGTCCCTGCCTCTAATGCCTCTTCTGCTGACTCAGCACAGCTACAAAACTCTTCACAGTCAGCTGAAAACACTCAATCTCGCTGCATGGAAAATTCCTTAACACCACAACAGACCCTACTCTCCAAGGAGGTGCAGGATGTCATTTTGGAGGCCAGAAGGCCATCTACTAGAAAAGCTTACTCCGCAAAATGGAAGCGGTTTTGCTCTTGGAATGAGAAAAAAGGCAGGACCCTAGAAAACTGAACTTGCCTCAGGTATTACAGTATCTAGCTGAGCTGCTGAACAGTGGACTTTCATTTTCTTCCATAAAAATCCATGCCTCAGCCATTTCTGCAGAATTCAACACGGATCCTCCTTTATTTTCTCACCCACTCTGACGACAGTTCCTCAGAGGGGCTAAGAATATAAGACCACCAAGGAAACAACCAATACCAGCCTGGGATCTTAATTACATACTAGAAAAATTAACATTGCCTCCTTTTGAACCAGCTGCCTCAACAGATTTGCAATATTTGTCCTGGAAAACAGCCTTCCTTCTGGCTATCACTTCATCTCGTAGGGTTTCGGAACTACAGGCCCTCATGGCGGTGCAGCCCTTTCTCATCTTCCATCAGGACAGGGTTTCCCTTCATACCAACCCGTCATTTATGCCTAAAGTGGTATCCAGGGTAGCTTTAAATCAAGCCATACACCTACCTACCTTTTACCCCAATCCCCAAAACAAAGGGGAAAGGCTGCTACACTCTTTAGACATCCATAGGCAGCTACGTTATTATTTGGACAGAACAAAGTCCTTCAGGAAATCAGAACAACTCTTTGTGTCCTATGCTGTAGGGACTCAAGGGAAGCCAGTTACCAAGCAGACTATTTCAAAGTGGATAGGCCACTGCATACGGTTTTGTTATTCCTACCATGGGAAATCTGTTCCTACAGGTATCAGATCACACTCCACCAGGGCCACAGCTACCTCTACAGCCTTCCTCAAAGGAGTTCCTACCAAAGATATTTTGGAGGCAGCCACTTGGAGTTCTGTACATACCTTCACAAAACACTACCACCTGCCTTTATATTCCAAAACTAGAGCAGGCTTTGCCACTGCTGTGTTGCAGGGCATTCTGGCTCAACCCAGTTCCTCCTAGTACCTACCACCCTGTGCATAGCTTTGGGACTCTACCCATCTGTGATTACTGCAGCTGTATGCACGATGAACATAGTACAGTTTTGTACCTACCATAAATGTAGATGTTCGAATGCTAATACAGCTGCAGTACAGGTTTCCCTCCCTCCTTCCCCACTTGGTAAAGGCATGGGGCCTAACACCCTCTTCATACAACCTGACTGGGTTATCCTTCTATGGTTTATTTGCTTGCAACTACTGTTTTTGGATTATATTGCATTGCATGTATATACATATAAACATAATTTATGTATTGCCTTCCTTTTGGGGGCACCTGACATCTGGGGCAAGAAAGACTGAAGAACATGGCGTCGGCTGTGTCTTATATACTCCGGCCTCACTGATGTCAGGAGAGAAAGCGACAACAACCGACGCCGGACCTAGACTTTGGAATTCGGCCGACCGAGGACCCGCCTGACGGCAGAGAACCCATCTGTGATTACTGCAGCTGTATTAGCACTCGAACATCTACATTTATGGTAGGTACAAAACTGTACTGTCCTTCCAAAGTCTTTCTGAGGCAGAGGTGGCTGGGATGATGAGAACATTTCTCAGAACACAGATTGAGATGAGGTCTTGCTGGCTCCATCGGATCTGGGAGCCTTAAACCTTCATTCCATTCTGTTATTGCTCCTTCTCCAATCAGACCTGCCGTTTCAGAGCCCTCAGATCAGAGATCTCTGAGATATGAACCATTGGATCCGAAGATTCTGCTGTGTTCCACTCTAGCGACTTCCCTGATCCAACTGACTCCTATCCCCCCTGGAGCATGATGGTTCTCAGAGCCAAATTGTTGGCATCGGATCTGAGTGGTTGACTCTGACTCCAAAGATTTTGGAGCCATCACTTCTCCTCGGGGCTACAACGTTGGACAGCTCAGCTCCTACTCCTCCCCCCAGAGTTAAGAGTTGGAGATGGCCTTGCATCATCTACGCCGAGAGTCTTGGCTGCAGTCGGATTGTCCTCAGCTTCTCCTGGGCCTTTCACCTTCAAAGTGGTGGAGTGGATTTTCTCTCACTTCAGAGCAGTTTTGCCGCTTCTGCCTTCGGATCCAATCCCAGCTCGCTTTTTGGATCCCGTGTCTGAGTCTACTCATTCTATGCCTTAGGGAAAGCCAACGACTGATGATGTTTGCTGATGACTCATGACTGAAGTATGAGCTTGCAAGCAGTTCCCACTAGGGAACTCTGAACTTCTTCCAACACCTCTCCTGAAGACCCCAGTGAAGAAGATTCCTCAGAAGAGGTTGTGCAAGAGAAGGCACTTGGATGTCCTGCAGGAATCCCTCATGGAAGACACCAATTTTGATGAAGAGGAAGGGTCCCCTAGATCTCCACCTGAGGATGTCTTGTTTGGAGACATCTTAGAGATCCTTCACCAGAAAGGTAGTTGGTCTTCCCAAACCCCTTCCCAGGAGGAATCAGTGTTCTCGGAAGCTTTCATTTCTGGGCTGTCTATGTCTTGGGTTATCTCCCCTGCAGATGAGCTTATAGCCCTTGTCTTCTGCAGGGCATGGAAGGAACTGGACTCTATAGAACCGATCCCCAGATACCTGGACAAAATTTTGAGTGCTTCCTCTGACAGACAACACTGGACCAAGGGAATCCCTGCAGACGTCATGGTTGTTGCGGCAGTCACCAAAAAAGGAGCTGGCTGAGCAGAGCTCCACTGTCCATTCCCCTAATAGGGAGTGTAGGGCATTGGACTAGTTTGGTAAGTGAGTATGTGCCTCAGCCACCTTTGCCTTATGGTCGCTGAATTACCTGGCACATTTCACTAGATTACAGAGGGACTTAGTTAAGGAACTCTAACTCTGCCTTTGGGTCCTTGTCCACAGAGGAACAAGAGTCTTTTTCCTCATGACTGGCCACCCTGCAGTAAATTACAAACACGCCCATGAGGCTAATCTTGCACACAGCTTAAGGTTCCTCACGGGCTGCCGGTTCAGGCATAGCCATTAGGAGACATGACTGGTTGTGATTGTGCAATTTTGCGGAGCTATTCAAAGACTCATTCATCAATGCACTTTTTGCTGGATCTTCTTTGTTTGGGTCGACCATTAAAGAGACACTTTCCTGCAGTGAACAAGGTGGAAAGATCTTGTCTGTCATGGGAATCTGCTTTTCCACCCCGCAGAGACCTTTTACTAGGAACGAACACCATAGTTAAAAAGATGTGGTTCTGGAAATCTCAAGGAGCTTTCCAAGAGTTATGCAGAGACTTTTCCCTAGAGACAGAGGGGGAAATAGCTGCAATGGAAGATGGTGCCCATGTAGCGTGGGGGTGGGGGGTCTGCAGAATCAAGGGTTTTGAGATTCCTTCCCAGGTAGATCCTGTTAGTGCTTCTGAAGAGTTGTCTGACTGTTCTTCTGTGGAGGCAGTTGGGGGTGCTTTTCCTTGCACCTAAAAGCCTGGATAGCCATTATAAAAGATTCATGGATGCAAAGGATCATATCGAGAGGCTATTCCATTCCCTTTTTACAAGTTCCTCAAAGGAAAAGAAAATGTCTCCCCAGTGTTCCACTCAGTCAGTGGGAGTTAGCAGCTCTAGAAGTTCAAAAGCTGTTGGACAAAAGACACATCCAAGAGGTCCCCCCAGACCAAATTGGATCTGGAATTTAGTTAAGGTTCTTTTTAGTGCAAAGAAAACAGGGAAACTGAGAACCATTTTGGATCTCTGTTATCTGAATCAGTTTGTAAAGAATTCCAAATTCTGGATGGTCACAGTTCAGTCCATTCTGCCATCGATTTTCAGGATGTGTAATATCACATAAAAATGAACAACCGCTCTCAAAGATACCTACTCTTCTGGCTGGGAGCCAGTCATTACCAGTTCAAAGCCCTGCCCTTCAGTCTCACCATAGCCCCTAGGGTGTTCATCAAATGCATGGAAGCGGTAGCAACTCTTCTAAGACTGCTTAGATTTAGAGTGCTTCCTTACTCAGATGATTGGCTCCTTACCACCCGACCAGGCATTTTCTGGAAAGAGCCAGGGATTACTTACTCCAATTATCTCACTCTCTGGGAATTACAATCAATCTGGCCAAGTCACAACTTCAACCAGTTCAAGTCTTGGAGGTTATAGGGCTTGTCTAGATACAGTCAATCGTCTAGCTCATCTGCCTCAAAACAGAGTTCTTATCTTGAAATGGCATGTCAGGCAAGTTCTTTCTTATCCTTTTCTCCCAGCAAAAATGGTACTCAGAGCCCCAGGGTCAATGGCTGCTGCAGTAATTTTAATACCCACTGCTTGTCTTCATATGATAATTCTTCAAAGGACTCTAGCAGTGCAATGGTCTTTTCAATAAAATCCCTTACGATAGCAGATAAAATTATCTCAAGTTTGCAGAAAATCCCTGTAATGGTGGATACACTCTGAAGAAATTTGTTAAGGGTGCCCCTTTATTCTTCCTCACCTGAATGCCACATTGACCACAAACGCCTACTGGCTGGGGTGGTAGGGCATTACTTGGGATGGACCGTTCAAGGCATGTGGTCCCCAGAAGGGACCATTTTGCATTTAAATGTCCTGGAAATGAGAGTGATGCTTCTAGCATTGCAGACCTTTCAAAGCTCTCTTCCTCTAGGAACTATTGCTATTCAAATGGAAAACATGTCAGTAGTCTGGTATATCAACAAACAGTGGGGAACCAGATCTTACCCCGCTTTGCCGAGAAGCAATGGGAGTTTGGCAATGGGCAATTTCCCCCCACCATTTTCTTGTAGCGACACATATACCAGGGCAGTCCTACATCTTAGCAGACAAGCTCCAGTGGACCATCCTGATGCCTCATGAGTGGTCTCTCAATCAATCACTGGCAGATATGATCTTTCACAAATGGGGTCAACTGTGCTGTGATCTATTCACCTCTCCCCTCAACAACAAATGCAGCAGTTTCTTTGCCCTAATTCCCCTGAGACATTCACCGACAAGTGATCTACTCCAGTTTGTCCCTCTGGTCTCCTTTATGCTTATCCTCCCCTGGCTCTAATCCCCAAGTTTCTTCAGAAAGTGCTCTGGTTGAGGAGCAAAGTAATCCTCATTGCCTCCTTCTGGCCTCGTCAAGTGTGGTCTCCTTTCCTATGGTTTCACCTAGTATGTTCTGCTTGAACACTGAATCTCGATCCAGACCTCCTGTCACATCCATCAGGGATGACTCATCCAGACATTGCAGGCCTCAAGTTGACCGCATGGTGTCTCCAATTGCAATGATGGCTAGACATTACAGGCTTCCCACCCACTTCACTAAATTCTATTTTCGTCTCACAAACTATCGATTAGTAGGATTTATAAGAGTAAATAGAACAGGTTTTCCTTTTGGTACCATCAGAGAGAGTTGGATCCTTTCAGTGCTCCACTCCCTGCTGTTTTAGATTTCCTTGTCTCCCTCTTTCAAAGCTGGGCAAGATTCTCTGCCATCAAAGTTCAGTTAACAGCCATCTCCATGTACCACATCAGAGATAATGCTTCTCCTTTAACTTCTTCTAAGTTATGTAAGGCCTTTCTTAAAGGTACCTTTTCATTTGGACTTCCAATTAAGGACCCCACTCTACTTTACGACCTGACTTTGGTATTATAGACTTTGGTGCATTCACTTTTTGAACCTTCAGCTAAAGTAGACCTTAAGTTTCTGTCTTGGAAAATGGTCTTTCTGGTGGCCATAACTTCAGCAAGATGAGTATCTGAACTCCAAGCACTGTCTTTGAAACCACTGTATTTGATTTTTCACAAAGATAGACTTACCTTACGCAGTAATCCTTCCTTTCTTCTAGAAGTTGTGTCTGAAACATACATCAATCAAGTGATCAATTTACCAGTTTTATTTACCAAATTTGACAATAAAGGAGAATATACCCTTCATCTTTTAGATGTACATAGGCAACTTCACTTTTACCTTCACAGGACTAAGGAATTTGGGAAAACTGATCAATTGTTTGTCTCCTTTTCTAGTAATAAGATGTGAAGACTAGTCTCAAAAACTACCTTAGCCAAATGGATAACAAATTGTATTTTCTACATTTATTCCTTAAGGGGCCTAACCTTACCAAGACAACCAGAAACACACTAAACTAAGTCAATAGCTACATCAGCTGCTTTTTAGGGTAGAACCTCCATTGATGACATTTCTGCAGCTGCCACATGGTCTAATGCTCATACTTTTATTGCTCATTACAAATTGGACATCATCCCCAAAAACAGAACTGCATTCGGTTCTGTGGTTCTCTGGATCATCCTTTCATGAGGGCCACCCAGGGCTGGGGACCTGTCCCATTCATTGAGGAACAAATGAAAATTACAACATCAGATATAAAAGTTATGTACGCACCATAACTATGCAGATGAGAGTTGTCCATTGTCATTCTTCATCAACTTCCATCCCACCTTCCCCTATCCATGTCTTTGGGCGAGATCTAACTGAATTGTTAATAGGAACCATAGATGTTAATTTGTCTATCTCGCCTTCATTCTTGCTGGTTGGGCCTCAGCTCTGACTCGGCCCTCTTCTATAGCTCGAGAGCTGTTTACTGGCTTGAGGCTACCCCTTGGCTACCCCTTATCCCATGATGCCTAGCGCTAGCTACCCAGATCTCGTTTGCTGCTTCAGCTGCAAGGTGTCGTTTTACTGGTTCAGGCTTGTATTGGTTTACTTATAAAACTTTTTCTACTGAAAATTGTATTTTTTTTTCTAGGAGTTATTCTTTATTTTTAGTCCTATAACTTGTATTAGTTTAGGTGTAATTGTAGTCCTTCCGTTAGAACTCATTTAAGTTAGAGAGTTCTCCCCCTCCCCCTCCTATCCCTTTCTTGTCTGGTTGGCGTTTAGATTAGAGGCTTTCCTTCTATCTTCTCTTTAGGTAGCCGTTTGAGTTAGAGGCTTCCTAGTTATAAAAAAAAAAAAAAAAAATCTTTAGCTTAGTCTGTAGATACTGTGTGTTTCCCTTTTCTGTATCTGTATTTTGGTGTTAACTGTTGTGGTAATTTCCTTTTTGGATACAGGATGTCTAAAGAATCCAAAGTGTCTGGATTCAAGAAGTGTGACTCATGCTGTCAGAAAATGTCTCTGACAGATGGGCACACTTCTTGCGTCTATTGCGTAGGCGCTGTGCACCTGCAGGACTCTTTTGTTCTATATGCCATGCATTTAGTCCAAGAGTTCTGCAGGAGTGTAAGGATAAACTTATTCTTAGGGGTCTTTTAAAGCCCCAGGATTCACCGGCCAAGACTCAGCCTGTGAAATCCCCAAAACCTACCAAATCGTTGGCTCCAAGCTCGGAGCCGTCATTGGTTTAGACTTTACCTGCTACTTCAGTTCTGGCCGGAACCGATGAGACAATCTCCCCGTCGGCTCCTTCAGGATCTTCGGAGCCGTCGTGGAGCCACAAGAGGCTGAGGTCCCCGTCTCTGGAATCGATACACTCGGCTCCTCGGTCTTCCCTGCTTCAGAGTGAACTCAGTCACAGATCTTCCCACTCCTCTCGATCCTCTAGGCTCTCAGATCACGACGTGGAGAGAGTGGTCAGTAGGTTGCTGAAGTCACAGGCACTTGTCAAGATGTTGTCTAGCCCTTCTCAACAGGTGTCTGCTCCATCCACTTCTGTCAATGTTCCTCCTCTGACTCCTGTGAGCTTGGAGCCGGAGTTCGTTGGGATTCGAATAGTGGAATAGTCCACTCCGATAACTATTTCTCCTTCGGTGCCATCGTCGGCTCTGATTCCCTCGATGGTGCCGTCCGTTGAGGGATCTGGGTGCCGGGACTCCCTTGTTGGTTCCGAGGGGGAGAGTGGCATTGGACCCTTGTCCGACCCCACTCTCCCTCTCGGAGCTTTGGCGCAGGTGAGCTCGGCTCCTACATCGGCCACAAAGTTGTCTCCCTCGGTGCGGAGAAGGATTCCGATTTCCTCGGAACTGGAGCCTTCTCTGCATCGTGGCAGGGATGCCTTCGATGTCATGAGGAGTGTGCTGGCCTCTGAGTCAGCTGCAGTATCGACTCCACCGGCTCCGTCCCCAGTAGTGCTTGCGTCAACCTCTGCTCCTCCTCCTGACCACAAGCGTGGGGAACCAGTGCTCCAGGGCACCCCATTGGGTGTTTCTTCTTCTTCCGAGGTCTCCCTTGATGATTCAGAGGAGCCCCCTCGTAAGAAGTGCAAGAGGAAGCACATTGACTCCCCTGAGTCTGTCACTTCTGATACAGACTTAGATGATTCGGAAGGGTCCCCGAGGTCCCCCTCTGAAGATGTTTCCTTCTCGGACATCCTAGAAATGCTTAAGCAGAGGGGGAACTGGAATCACCTAGCCCCTACCGAGGATGAGTCTGTATTCCTGGATGCGTTCGGTTCCCGACCTTCCACCTCCTGGGTTTCTCCGCCTTTCGATCCACTTATGTCAGTGGTGGCTCGAAAGGCTTGGTCAGCCCCGGATACAGTGGAACCAACCCCAAGGAGACCTGGCAAGTTTATCACTGCACCCCTTGATAAGCAGTTCCTTACCAAGGAAAGACACTTTGACTAGATGTGAACAAGAAGGCAAGACTCTCTCTGCCGTGGGAGTCCCTTTTTCCACTCCTTCCAGACCATACCCCAAGGGTCAGAAGAGTGGCAAAATGTGGTTCCGAAAATCCCAGGGAGCCTTGCCTGACACACGTAGTGATTTTTTCTCCAGGGGCAGAGGGGGAAGCAACAACAATAGACGCCGCCCTCGTGGCAGAGGGGGGAGGGGGTCCGCAGAATCAGGGCAGCAGAGAATCCTTCTCTGAGAAGCCCTTTCAACATCCATGAAGGGTTGCCCGGCTGCCTGCCTCTGGAGGCAGTCGGGGGAAGACTTTTACTGTACCCAAAAGCCTGCCAAAATTTAACGCAAGGCAAATGGGTACGGTCAGTTATATCCGGAGGTTACAAAATTCCTTTCTCTCAACCCCCCTTACCGTCAAGCAAATCCCTTCCAGATGTTCCACCTAATCTGAGGGACCAAGCAGTCATAGAAGTTTCAAAACTGCCTGAAAAAAAGAGTCATCCAGCAAGTCCCGGCAGACCAACATGGATCCTGAACTTATTCAAGGTTCTTTTTGGTACCAAAAAAGACAGGGGACTGGAGACCGATTCTGGATCTCAGCAGACTAAACAAGTCTTTTCAAAGAACAAAGTTTCGGATGGTCTCGCTACAGTCCATTCTACCCTTTTTGGGTCAGGACAATTGGATGTGCTCCATAGATCTCCAGGATGCGTACTATCACATCAAAATGGACAGGTGCTCCAGGAGATTCCTTCGCTTCTGGCTGGGAGCCAGTCATTACCTGTTCAGAGCTCTGCCGTTTGGTCTCACCACAGCCCCCAGGGTGTTCACCAAATGTATGGCAGTGGTCACGGCTCACCTGAGACGTCAAGGATTCCAGGTGTTTCCATATCTAGACGACTGGCTCCTTACTGCTACCACCAGGCATCAACTTTTACAAGCCAGGGACTACACAATCACAATTTGCTCCCAGCTAGGCATTACAATAAACTTAGAAGAATCTGCCTTGTTGCCATGTCAATCTATTACCTATATAGGAGCAGACGTAGACACAAGGAGTATGTCCGCAAGGTTACCGCCAGACAGGGTGGCCACTATTCGCCAGCAAGTACAAATTCTAATGCAGTGCAAAAGGGTCCAAGTCAGGTTAGTCCTTCAAAGTCTGGGTTCCATGGCAGCGGCAATTCTTCTAATCCCTCTGGCCCGCTTTCACATGAGAATCCTTCAGTGGCTTCTGTTCACACAGTGGTCTTTTCCACAGCTGCCCATGTCTCACATGATCATGATTACAGAAACATGCAAAAGCCACCTTTCCTGGTGGATGGTCTCCCCACTAGTGTCTCAGGGCTGACCATTCATTCAGTCCCCTCCGGTTGCCACAGTGACCACAGATGCCTTCCTGATAGGGTGGGGGGGACATTATCAGGGCAGGACAGTCCAAGGCACTTGGCAGCTTCACGAGTACCATCTGCACATAAACGTCTTAGAAATGAGAGCTGTGCTCCTACCGTTGCAAGCTCTTCAGGACTCTTTCCCTTCTGGGACCGTTGCAATTCAAACGGACAACATGTCAGTGGTGTGGTACATCAACAAGCAGGGCGGAACCAGGTCCTACCCCCTATGTTGAGAAGCACTTAGACTCTGGCAGTGGGCGATTTCCTCCCAACGATTTCTGATTGCGACGCACATCCCTGGGAGGTCCAGCGTCATAGCGGACAGGCTCAGCAAAGCTATTCTCATGCCTCACGAGTGGTCTCTGAATCAGGAAGTTGCAGATCTGATCTTCTGCAGATGGGGACAGCCCTGCTGCGATCTTTTTGCCACCCCCTTCAACAGCAAATGCAGCAACTACTTCTCCCTTCTTCCGCTTCCCGGTCACTCTCCCAGAGACGCTGTCATCCACGATTGGCCTCAGGGACTTCTTTATGCCTTACCTCCATTTCCTCTGATACCGAAACTCATACAGAAAGCTATTTCGTTGGGTTGCAAAATGATCCTCATTGCCCCCTACTGGCCTTGACAGATATGGTTCCCGTTCCTGCACCGTTACCTTCTCGAGCAGCCCTGGACTCTGGATCCTATTCCAGACCTACTGATTCATCAGTCAGGCGGGCTGCATCAATCCCTCCGAACACTGCAGCTCACAGCTTGGTTGCTCCACTTCCAACCTTAGCCAGGCTTCCCAGCATTTCCCCGGCCGTTCGTGAGATTATTGTCTCCTCTTACAAGTCTGCCACTAGAAAGACGTATGCTAGCAAATGGAAACGCTTTTTCTTGTTGGGCAGAGGTTAGAACATATATCTCTTTTCAGCCCCAGTCCATGAAATCTTGGAGTTCCTGGCAGAACTTTTTCATTCTGGGTCCGCTTCTGCTACAATCAGGGTTCAGTTGGCGGCCATCTCTAACTTTCATATTGGGTTGTCTAATGCAAACATTATGTCTCGTAAGCTATGTAAAGCTTTTCTAAGAGGGGCTACTCTCCTTAGGCCCCCAGTGAGAGATCCCCTTCCTCCTTGGGACCTTAATTTGGTACTAACCTCCTTAATTATGCCCCCTTTTGAACCTGCAGTGTCCTGCTCCATTAAGTTTCTATCTTGGAAAACTCTCTTTCTGGTAGCTATTACCGATCCCAACCAGCAAGAAAGAAGGAAAGATGAAGACAACTAACATGGAACATTATGGTAGGTACATAACCTCTTTTTCCTGTTTGAGCTCCTTATCCTGCAGCTATCACTTCTCTCTCATATCAATGTTAAGATACCTTGTTGTGATATTGTATAATAGCAGCAAACTTGATCTAAGGTAATACAGTGGTCACGGGCATTATTGGTAAGAGATGGATCCTAGAATTTAAAGAAAGTGGCTGAGTCGGATCCAAACCCATTCACTGAGGAAGAATGAAAATGGACAACACAGATGCATAATTATGGTAAGTACATAACTTTTATTTTTACTTCTGTCAGGAGAAAATCAGATTTGTCAGTACTTATAAAGTAATTGGTCTAACACTGCTGATATGGCTAGGTCATAGAATGCTGCCTTTGAAAGTTGGTAGTTAGAATTGTTTCTTTACTGCTTGTGTAAAATGTTAAATGCAGACAACTTTCTCAGTATTTCTGCAGAAAATTACTAGATCAGTACATCAGGTGAGTGTTTTAAACTTTGCCTGAATATGTTTTTAAAATAGTCAGTTGATGTCTTTAATGTTCTCAAAGTATTAGAGCCTCTACCTTTTTCAAATTGTATAGATGTGTCCCTTCACTTGAAAAAGTTGGCCTCCAGTAGTGTAGTATGTGGAATAATCACTAAGCTAGGATGCCAGCCACCAGCTCCATTGGCATGGAGGAATATTACTCTATGACCCAAGTGTCCTGAGTCTAAATAGCAGTTCATGTATCTGCTGGATATGGCGTAGGTGAGGAGATAAAATTAATATTAAATTAAATGTATATCGATGTGTATATATATATATATATATATATATGTATATATATATATATATATATATATATTTTTTTTTAGTGGTTGTACTTTATGTTTTTGATGTATTTAAATTAAATAATTATTTAGTGTTGTTCACTTTTATTTCAGGACTATGAACTAATTAGATGGAGTAATGAGTCTGATTTATTGATTGTTTTATGTATAAAAGGGAGTGTATTTTCATTACATTTTTGTACTCATTGAAGGCTGTTGTGGCCGAGGCACTAAGACTGGTTTTAATATTAAATTTATCGGTGTGGAATCCTTGTTGTTTTTGTCAGCTTATCTGTCTTGGGGATGGTGGGCTGCATGTCTGGACACTTGGTCATATTGTAATATTACCATCAGGAAGAAAGATCCCACTAGTGTACAGTATTTCAGGGGGCAGGGTTATCTGTCAGGGTATATTTGTTTCAGAAGCTAATCACACGCATTCACTAATGTTCATTGCATGCCAATCCCTGAGTTAGAAACGGGCATATGCTTGAGGGGTTAGAACCTTAAAGCAAAAATCTTCTTTCCTCAGACAGATGACGACTCTGTTCTTTGTTGATTAGCTTTTACCCTTGGAAGGAACGAATGGGCTGGAGGATATAGGTCTCATGTCTATATTACATAATCGAACTTTTAAAAGTTCGAACGTCATATGGTCGACACCATATGATCGAACTTTTAAAAGTTCGAAAATGTAATAAAAAAAAATAAACCAAAGAAAAAACCTACCTGAACGGTTTAAGCGGGGGGCAAGCACCCCTGCTCTTTAAATATACCAACTCCGAGATTGCACTACAGTGTAGAAAAGGGAAATCTTCCCATTCCGCACTCTACCGAGATCTCCGCTGAAGCATTTAAGCTTTTAAAAGTTCAATCATATGGTGTCGACCAAGTGACTTTTGAACTTTTAAGAGTTCGACGTGATATAGACCCTAGGTCTCAACTTTCAGAAGAACAAATAGGCTAATGCTATGGGTGAAGCTTGATGGTTACTGAGGTAAAGGAAAGAAAAAACTAAGCTAGGGTGGTAGCATCAGGGCAGAAAGAAGCTGTAGTGAAAAAAATTAGTAGCTAATTAAGGAAAATGGTCAGTTATGTGTCAAAGATTCTAAGATGTTGTTTTGTATATAGTGGCAGGGAACTCTGTACAAGTTATGCCACACATTTTGCATCTTATGTATACAGTGCTTGTGTAATATCACATTTAAATGAATGAAGTTGCAAACTATATTGTGTGAGGTTAGTCTCAGGATTTGTGATTTCCTTATATGACTTTTTATGATGAAAACTGTACATGAGTACTTTTCATTTCACCTTGTCATTTATCCCTTTGTTATTTTCTTCATCAGAATAAATATTTTGGTCACTTGGGGAAATGAAACAGCTTTGGATGTTCCTCCTTTATATTGAAATGAAGAGAATCAATAGGTGATGGCTGATCTTTCAAACAAGGCTAATGAGGTCTGCTGAATAAAGGCATGCAGCTGAAATATTCCAGTGTTCTTGTTTGGTACAGCTATTCTCTTAAAGATTTATTTTACCATTACTTTTTTCTTTCAGGTGTACAGTACTATATAAATTCCAGTTTCAGCATTATCTGCACATAAATTGATCTCAATTTTCATTTGTTTGGTAAATGGCTTTTTATTTTTCAGAATTCTAGGTAGTTCAGAATCAGCACGTAATATGGCAACTTTGCAGTTATCACATCCTGCAACGAAGCAGATGGCATCCAAGGTATTTTAAATCACGGTCAGGTTATTATCTAGTTTGTAGTATCATTTGACTGATTTTTACATTAATCATAGTTTGGCCAGTAGATACTGTTCTTGATTAAAATATTACTGGTAAAGGGAGAAGTTCATTATTAGATCACTGTTGCAGTAGCATATACATATCCAGTCCTTGGTAGGATACCTCCTATATATCCAGTATATGCAAGCTTTTGGGTGCCTTACACATGCACTGTATGTCTGAGGAAGCTTGAGGGTATGCTGCTATAATTTGCTTATCTTTTATGCCAAAAACCAATAGAAGTAAGCTTAGCACCCTTAAGTTTTATTTTGAGAACCAGCTTCTTACAGCTTTAATGAAATTGACTATAGACTCCAATGCATGTACCTCAGCTGTCCCCCCTCCAGCTTCTAAAAAAAGGAAGACTGTTACTGAGGTACATGTATCAGCTTCTCCTTCACCCTCTGCCCCTTGGCCCTTGATGGATGACTCCATTATGGGTCTTTTGGAGTCCTTGGACCATCCGTCTATTTCTTCAGACCCCTCTGTGCTGCTCCTAGGGACACTGCTAAGGGTTAGGAGTCTAGAGTGTTCTTTATGGTTGAACATATGCTTAACACTGAGGGGGGTAGAAGCATGCATAGTGATATATGAAGGGTCAGACTGTTATGAAGGGTCAGATGGCATCCCTCAAGTGTTAGTGAGGGAAGATGTACTGGGCTTCTCTACTGAAGTCCATATGTCCAATATTGCTTTAGCATAGCCAGGGTGGGCTGAAGGGGACAGCTGCCCTGGTGGGTTCAAGGTGTTAGGGGTGTGATGAGGAAGTGCAGTTCTTGCATCTTCTTCTGTACAGCATTTCTGAATTCTGGCACAGAAATGCACACATTTTTCCGCTGAGGGAGTGCAGATCTGGTTTTTTTTTTTTTTTTTTTTTGCTCTTGAAGTGCTCCGCGTGTTAAATAATCACGCTACAACTCTTGATATACTGTTCAAATGTTGTCTTTAGATACCTAAAAAGAAAAGAAAAGAAAAAAAAGGCTTGCCTCGCCTCCTTCAACTCTCTCTTTAAGATCATTGGCTGAATGTCTTTTTTAAGCTTTTCAGTCTTTGTAATCTTCCACCCCTGTCTAAAAAAGAAAGACATCTCCATCTCCTTTTGATAGTGATTCCCAGTCTGACATTGAAGAGACTGGTTTAAATTGTGCATACCAGGTGATTTCTCTTGACTACTTAAGAGTCCGAGTCTGAAGAAAATATTTCTTCAGATTCTCCATTCAAAGACATTTTCAGACGTCACTGGCAGAATGAATGATATCTGCTTGTGGGAGATGGGAAGAGGAAGACATTTCTAAAATCCAAAAAAGATACTGTAATCTTTTGCAGGTAGACACCCATAAGCCTTTGGCCATTCCTCCTGTAGTAGGTGCCTTGGAGGACACATTTAATGCAGCATGTTCTTTGCTTGACATTCAGCCCCCTGCACCCAAGAAACCTGAGAGGCTTTATAAAATACCACAGGCCTATAAGTTCCTTTTTCACAATTCCATGGTTGATCCATCTGTGTTTTCATTAGTCAAGGATGCTTGCTGTAAATATATTACTGCTGGCAATCTGACGTCTTCTGATAAGAATAGAAGGACTTTTGACAGGTTCATAGGTAAGTAGGCTATCTGCTCTTATGGTCCATTTTAAGCCTATCCAATTTCCTTTTTGTGCTGTAATTCAACCTGTCCCATTTGGTTAGAGATTGGCCTTACCATGATCGATAATTATATATTTACCCTAATGAGAATAACTGGAATCATGCCATACACAATTTGAGGGGACCCATGCAGGGAAAAGCAGTTAGGAGATGCCTCTGCCCATTAGTAGTACTAGGGGGCAGTCCTGGGTTAAGTTTTGTGTTTCCCATCTATAGATCTAAGTTGCACTTGAATATGGGCCGGGATGAACTTTGTTTTATGTGGATGGGAAGTCTGTTCCAGAGCAGTGATATCTTCTGCAAGGTGTACCTCTCCCACCAAACCATTCTGTTGATGTTGCAGAAGAGGTTAAGATCCCTAGACTGAGTATTTCTGATGTCATTTGACTTGCTGATGTGCAGTAAATCCAAAGTAAAGTAAATGTGCAGTGAGGTTTTGCAAAAAAAGTCTATACTCCTCTACTCTTGCTTTTAGGACTGTCAACTGTCAGGCTCACATGGCAAAATATCTGCTAGCATCCTTTGCTGTCATGAACAAGATGCTTGCATATTTCCTCTCATCAGATGTTAAATACTCCCTTCTCAGTATGATCTCTTCTGTAACTCAAGACACTAAGCATTCATTAAAATGTTTTTATGATGCTGCTGATGCAGGATCCCTTGCAGCTATAACTGGGTCAGTTATGCGTAGGTATACCAATCTCATCTGACTTTAAAATATTCTCTCAGGATAATACAGAAACTGAAACAGTTCCCACAGCTAAGTTACTAGGCATTACCATAGACAAGAAACTAACTTTCGAACACCACATCTGCAATAGCATTAAAAAAAACACACACATCAAACTAGGAACACTATAGACAAAAAACTTTCTTGGATAACTCCACAAGAAAAACCCTCACCAACACCTATTTGCTTCCCTCTTTCTTATATACAGCCCCCTTATACACCAATTTACAATCTTCTCTTAAAAACAAGCTCCAATCCTGCTACCATAAAATTGCCAAATTTGCCACAGGTTACTCCTACCATTGCCATCACTCCCTAGCTCTGAAAGAATTAAACTGGCTCAAACTCATACACCACCTAAACCAAGTTCAGCTGTCTTCTGCATGTAAAATGATATATACACTGATAGTTACCCAGCCCTCAAATCTTTCCTAAAGCCCTACATCACTACCAGAGTCCTCCACTCTGAAAACAAACAACTCCTAACCATCTGCACTCCAAACAAAAGAGCTGGACAGTGCCTATACTTTTATGCTACCACCAAGCTCTGGAACTCTCTGCCAACAGACATTACTACCACTGAGTGCTTTAACAACTTCAAATACACACTAAAAAAAAAAACATTTTCTGTGTTATCAGACCTGCCCCTGGTCTTTCCCTTACAGGTGAACTCAATTCACTCTGTAGGGCCTTTCCTTTCTACATCTGGAGATCCCCAGACCATGAATTTCATCCACTAACCATTACCATATGGAACTAAGAACGTTTATGTATTTCTACACCCTTAACTATTCCCATCTTGATCCACAATTCTTCTAAGCATATGCTTGCTTCTAATATTCTGACCATCTGTCTGACCCTCACTCTTTGCCCTTTATCCTACCTGATAAAAAAAAGATGTAATCTACCACAATACCTTTATTTAGTATTGCATGTCTACTACCTGTTTTATTACTGCATCTACCACTCTGTTCTTATTTAGTATTCATTACTTATTTAATGTGTGCTTTAATACCTACTGTTGTCTTGTTCATGCACAATGTCTTACTTTTCATGTATTATTTGGAGCTTTTCTCTGTGGGCCTCCTGTGAAAATGGGTTCCTGACCCAGTTGGACTTTCCTGATAAACAAATGTTAAATAAAAATAAAATAAAATATGCATGGCTTAGATCTCAAAATATGTCTGAGGATACCAAGGCACAAGTTCTAAATGCACCACTGAACTAGGAAAATTCTTGAAAAAAATCCTTTTCCTATGTGACAATCTGGGGCAGGTTCTATGAATCCTTGAGATAACATCTTGGAAATGATGAGAAGAAATTGCAATATTGAGTAAAACACTGGCAGGGCATATAAGATGAATGAAAGGAAACTTCATCTGAAGTTTTAGAAGGATTTGACAAGAGAGGCAAACTTCTGATCCAAGAGGTTAAACAGAGTTTTCAGTCTGTCATTCTGAAGTATAATATGAATTACCCTTCAAGTCCTGGACCTTTCTATATAAAACTTTTCAAATAATCTTGATAAAATCTGTGAAACAAGAGTACAAGAAACAATGACAGAGCAATACAAAGAAAAAAAGGTGCCTGTCTTCCTCTTCTAACCTCTCCACCCTTGCCATCCTGTAAATCTTGCAGACAATCTTTCTATCTTCCTCTCTGGAATCAGATCACAACAGACTCCTGGATGCTGGAAATTATCCAGAATGGATACAGGTGGCAGGGAATCTCTTCCTGCAAACTTGGGGTTCCTTCAAACAAGGAAATCAAATCTTTCTCTTCATTCCTATCAGTTGTTAGAGGGAAAACTTTATTGACTAAATTCTGTTACAATAAAAAGAAATAGTATATATTCAACAAGTTCAGACAGAAGATTAACACAAAACAGCCATAAACTATATTCATATCTAACACCCTAGTATATAACCCTTCATCACCAGGCACTATAATTCATGCATTCTTCATAACTCTTGTAATGTATTTCCTAATTCTTATACTACATATGATGTACCCTCATACTTCTACTGCAGTCCTTGCATAGCCTGACAAAACGATTAATCTGATGTTGTTAATCTTCGTTCATTCCTTACTGATGGGTTAACGGTTCCCTCCTTGTAACCGAGCCGGCTATATATCAAGCTTGCGTCAGCCAAAAACTCTTGAGCCAAGGTCCTAACCAGAATGCTCTGCTCCCTGTTACCTCAGATCTCGTTTGCCGCGTTGCTGTACAGCCGTGTCAAGCCACTCTCTCTCAGCTAAGTGAATCATTTTTGGAAAGTTTATATATTGCTTCTACTTTAAAGTCTTTCAGTCAGTTTCTTGTATTATTCTCCTACCCTGTCATATCTTTAAGACTCTCTCCATTTAGACTATTTCCCTTTATTACCCTTTTTTCTTACCTTTGAGGTAATTCTTCATTGCCATCTTCGATTTTCCTTCTTTCCTTCTCTCTTCTTACCCTGTTGGGTAGCCTTTCTTCTTCTTGATAATGTCGTTCTTCTCCACATCATTATGTCGGATAAGAAAAGTAGTGTTGGTTTTAAGCAGTGTAAGGATTGCAGCCGTAAGTTACCGCTTTCCTATGGCCATGACTTATGTGTCTATTGTTTGAATGTCTCCCACTTTACTGTGGAGCCCTCGTGTGGGATTTGTAGAAATATTTCGACCAGGACTCTTAACGAGATAAAGAACAAGTTAATCCTGAAAGGTCTTCTCAAATCTCCTTTCTGTAAGGCTATCTCTGGGTTGGAGGCTCACCCCCTCCTGCTAAACCCCATAAGAGGTGTTCTTCCTCTTCCTCATTGAGGTCGCTCACTTCATCTCCCTCTGGAGATCACAGTGAGTTGACTCATAAGAAAGTGAAAATTACTACTTCGGTGCCGCCACCTGTGACCCTTTCGGCTCCAGGCACGGCACTGCCCCAGTTGATTCTTGCTCCAGCCATGTCCTCCTTATCAACACTGGCACCGGAGTTCCCGATGTAGACACTTACAGCTCCGATAGTTATGTCGCAGCCCTTACTGGCACTATCCATGCAGGTACAGTCTCCTTCGGCACCGTTGGTGCAATACCCTTCGGCCCCGAATATGACATTACTGAGCTCCACGGTGCAGACACTTATGGCACCGACTTGGGTGCAGTCCTTTTTGGCACTGTCATTGTTACTGGTGCAGGCACCTTTCTCGATGGCACCATACTCATTGGTGCAGACACTTGCTTTTACGGTGCAGACACCTTCGACTTTGATGGCGCTGACTTTGTCAGTGCAGACTACTTCAACACCATTTTCTTCGGTGCAGACATCCTCTGTTCTGGGCTCTGCACCTCTCAAATTACCAAGGACCAAGTACTCACCTTCCTTGGATCCATTCATTGGTAGCCAATATAGTCCTTTTCTAGAAAGGCCAGAATCGCCCTCAGGTTTCACTATGAGGTCGACCAGGAGCCTCTCTGAACAAGTTGTGTTGCTGCTTGTTGACCAGTTGCTTGTGGCCAGAGGTCTCTCTCAAGCATTGAAACCCACGTTCCCTCCTTCAGGTGAACTTATTTCTCCTCAAACTCCAATGTACACTCCTCCTTCGACTTCCACCCAAGTATCGAAGCCCATTACTCCGATAGCAGCTTCCCTCCCTCCAACCCCAATAGTGGATCTCACTTTGGAGCCAGAGTCGTCCTTGTGGCTGTCTGTGCACTGGACATCGGGCTCTTCTTAGGCCAGTGGCTGTGCCGTGGGGGAGGGCATTCTTGGTTCCACGCTGATTTTTTTCTATGGCACCCTCCAGGAATCCTCCCTCTCTCACACTTCACAGTCCTCTTGAGACTCCTGGTCTGGGGGTTGGCGCATCGGGGCGGGGTGTGACCCCGGTTCCGAGGTTGTCATACTCGGTTCCGGTCTCCCATCCCTCCTTGAGCAGGCAGGCCTTCCAGGCCATGGAGAGGGCGTTTGCCTCCTCTGGCAAACCCCACATGTCGGAGTCTCACCCCCTCTGTGCCGCAGCTCTCACAAGCCATAATCACCGGACACCGGGCACAAGGGCCTCAGGTTTCTCCCCCTCAGGAGGCCCCCCTCTTTGCAGTCTTCCCCAGAACCTCCCACTGAGGAAGTACCCAGCAAATCTTCATGCAAGAGAATGCACATGGACTCCACTGAGGAGTCTTTGACCTAGGATACAGACTTTGATTATGGGGAAGAGTCCCCACGGTTGCCCTCTGATGAGGTGCCCTTTGGTGACATCCTTGAGATCCTTAGACAGAGGGGTGACTGGAAGTCCTCTAATCCTTCCTCAGAGGAATCCGTATTCCTGCAGGCCTTTCGTGCCCGGCCCCCTACCTCCTGGGTTACCCCGCCAGCCGATGAGCTTGTCCAGTTCACCGTCCAGCGTGCATGGAAGGCTCCAGTCACCCTGGAAGTGATACCACTCAGGTCTGATAAAATCTTCTCTCTCCCAGCTGACCATCCCCATTGGTCAAGAGGTCTTCCAGTAGATGCCATGGTGGTGGCGGCTGCAACAAAGAAAGACTTGGCAGAAGGGAGCCAAACTGTCCATCCACCCAACAAGGAGTACTGGGCGATAGACAGACTAGGGAAGCATGTGTTTGCTTCAATGACCTTCGCCGTAAGGTCTTTGAACTATTTGGCACACTTTGCGAGGCTCTAGAGGGATCTTATCAACCAACTCTCTGAAACCTTGGCAGGAGCTGTTTCTGATAAGGTCTGTGACAACATAGCTTCTCAGATAGCCACCCTGAAGTCCATTTCCAATTCTTCCATGCGTCTTATTTCTCACGCAATGCAAGGAGCGGCTGGAGCGGCAGGCGCAGGTATAGTCACCAGACGACATGCCTGGATGCGACTTTGTGACTTTGTGGACTCCTTTAAGGCTTTCTTCATGAATGCCCCCATCGAGGCCACGTCTTTGTTTGGCCCTTAAGTGAAAGATACGCTGGCAAGGTGCAAACAAAACGGCAAGACCCTATCTGCCATTGCTGTCAGACACGCCACTCCTCAATGATTCTACTCCAGAAATCAGAGGAGCAGGATATGTGGCACAAGAAATCACAGGGCTCTTTCAGTGACGCACATGCTGAGTTCTCCTCTAGAGGCAGAGGGGGAAACTCCAATGGAAGACTCCCCTTTCAGGGCAGAGGAGGTCCGTGAAACCGAGGTTCCAGAGATTCTTTCTCTGGCCAACCCTATCAGCGTTCCCGAAGCGTTGCCAACTGCTCACCTCTGGAAGCGGTTGGGGGTTGTTTTTCCTTGTACCCCACTGCCTGGTGAAACGTAACCACTGACTCTTGGGTACAACGGATAATATCCAGAGGCTATCACATCCCCTTCCATCCTTTTGCAACCACATCCAGACAATTACCCAACATTCCACCCAGTCAAAGGGAAGCAGCAGCACACAAAATCCAAAAGCTGCTACAAAAAAAGAGTCATCCAAACAGTCCCCCCAGACCAGATAGGATCCGGCTTTTCCTCAAGGTTCTTTTAGTGCCAAAAAAGACAGGGGACTGGAGACCAATTCTGGATCTCTGCACACTGAATAAATTTGTAAAAACAGAAATTCCAGATGGTCACGGTTCAGTCTTTCCTTCCTGTTCTGGAAGAAGACGATTGGATGTGCTCTGTAGATCTTCAAGATGCGCATTACCACATAAAAATGGACAAAGGCTCAAGAAGATACCTCCGCTTCTGCATAGGAGCCAGTAACTACCAATTTCGAGCACTGCCCTTCGGTCTCTCTACAGCCCCCAGAGTGTTCACCAAATGCATGGCAGTGGTTATCGCTCACTTGCGACTTCAAGGATTCCAGGCGTTTCCATATCTATAGACGACTGGCTGCTGACCGCCTCTACCAAGCACCTACTGGAAGAAGCCCTGCACTACACTCTCCTCACAGCACAATACCTGGGAATTACTATAAACTGGGAGAAGACCAACACGACCCCAGCCCAGTCTTTAGAATTCATTGGGGTACTGTTGGATACGAGAAATTGCACAGCATCTCTTCCAGACCACATGCTTCAAAGAATAAGGCAACAGATTCAGACGCTGCTCCGTTACCATAAATCTCTCTCTTGATCTATACTCCAGCTGTTGGAGTAATTGGCAGCCTCGATCACCATTGTTCCTCTAGCCAGATTCCACATGAGGCTCCTTCAGTGGTTACTTCTCACTCAGTGGTACCTCCTACAACATCCTTTGTCTTTTCAGATAAGTGTAACTCAGAGATACAAGCAAGATTTACTCTGGTGGACGTCTCGAAATCCCCAACAATGGTCTTGCCCCTTCAGGCCCCATCAGCCGAAAGCCACGGTGACCACGGATGCCTCCCTGAAGGAGTGGGGGACTATGTCAGGGAAACTCTGTCCAAGGCACCTGGTCAGAGACAGAGGCCCTTTTGCATATCAATGTCCTGGAACTGAGGGCGGTGCTACTAGTGCTGCAAGCATTCCATTCCATTCCATTCTTCCATCAGGGACTATTGCGATCCAGTCAGACAACATGTCAGTGGTCTTGTACATCAACAAGCAAGGGTGGCACCAGATCTTCTCCGTTATGCCGAGAGGCCTTGAGAATATGGCAATAGGCGATAGCTTCCAACCGCTTTCTAATTGCAATGTACATTCCCTGGAGCTCCAACGTGATAGGGGACAAATTGTGCAGGTGCATTCTACAACCTCACGAGGGGTCCCTCATCCCTGTGATAGTGGCAGAAATCTTCAACCGCTGGGGCCAGCCTTGCTGTGACCTAATCGCCTCCCCAACCAATTACAAGTGCAGCAACTATTTTGCCCTTATCCCCTCTCAGGGACAGTCACTGAGAGACGCTCTAGTCCACGCTTGGCTCTCGGGTCTACGTTATGCTTATCCTCCTTTTCCCTTCATCTCCCAATTTCTGAAGAAAGAATGGCAGTTGAAAAGCAAAGTGATCCTCATTGCTCCATATTGGCCTCGACAAGTCTGGTTCCCCTTCCTCTGGCCTCACCTGCTAGATCAACCGTGGATCCTCAATCCACCCCCAACGTTGATCTCCCAGCCGCAGGGTGTGACTCACCCCAATCTAACAACCCTGAAACTGACAGCTTGGTTTCTCCACTTCCAATGATTGCCAGGCAGGAAAACCTCTTGTTCCCAGTGCACAATATTCTTATTGCATCTCATAAATCGTCCACCAGACTAATCTGTCTCAATAAATGGAAAAGGTTTTCTCTATGGGCACCGAATAAGCAATTAGACCCCTTGTCAGCCCCAGTTTCTGTGGTTTTGGATTATTTATCGCATCTTTTCCACTCTGGGTTGTCTGCCTCTACTATTCGTGTGCATTCAGCTGCCATTTCAAATTTCCACATTGGTTTTCATGATTCTTCACTCATGTCACATAGACTCTGTAAAGCTTTCTTGAAGGGGGTTCTTCACCTAAAACCTTTGTTTAGAGAACTAGTACAACCTTGGGATTTGGCCTTGGTCCTGCAAGCCCTAACAGCTCTCCCCTTTGAACCTGCATCTTCACGTGATTTAAAATATCTCTCTTGGAAAACCTTGTTTCTGATTGCAATCACATCGGCAAGACGCTTGTCAGAACTTAAAGCCTTATGCATCAAACCTCCCTATCTTATCTTCCATAAGGATAGGGTATCACTGAGAACTAATTCATCCTTTTTACCAAAAGTGGTGTTAGAGCGGTCTATCAACCAGTCTATTGACCTTCTAGTATTGTTTTCTAACCACTCTAACAAGGGAGAGTATTGTCTGCACTCCTTCGATGTTCATAGGCAAATACGATTTTATCTGGACAGAACAAAATCTACCCATAAATCAGACCAACTATTTCCGGCCTTTTCTGGACAAAGACTAGGTCATCTTGTCTCAAAAGTTACACTGGCTTTGTGGTTGAGAAATTGCATTACCTTTATCTACAACAAGAACAATGTCACCTTGCCTCACAGAGTGAAAGCACATTCTACAAGGTCTATGGCAACTTCAGCAGCTTTCCATGCTGAGGCTTCCCTCAATGATATTTGCTCAGCTGCGACTTGGGCCAAACCTCATACCTTTATTCTTCATTACAAATTGGATTTAGCCTCCAGAGGTAGAGCTTCCTTTGGCTCCATGGTGCTCAGGAATGTCCTTCCATGAGGGCCACCCAGGGATACAGGTAGCTGGGGACTCTGTCCTATCAGTAAAGAATGAACAAAGATTAACAACATCAGATAAAGAAGTTATGTCTTACCATAATGTTCGATCTGTGTTGATCTACGTTCAATCATTACTCCCCACCCACCGTCCCCCTCTGGAGGTTCCTGGTTGATCTCATATACTCCTTTATTGTAGGTCTGTTATGACTAGAGGTAGCTTCTACCTTTCCAAAAACACCAGCACAAAGAAAGTAAATCCAAACACAAAATCCACGCACTTTACCAGTTGCCTTTTATTAAGCGATCTGGTACCTCGGCCTTTTGCCTTCAATGGATCACCAGATCATTTAATAAAAGGCAGCTGGTAAAGTGCGTGGATTTTATGTAGCTTCTACCTTTGTCTATCAACTTGCAAACTCGATCTGAGGTAACAGGGAGCAGAGCATTCTGGGTAGGACCTTGGCTCAAGAGTTTTTGGCTGACGTGAGCTTGATATATGGCCGGCTCGGTTCCGAGGACGGAACCGATAACCCATCAGTAATGAATGAATGAAGATCAACAACACAGATGGAACGTTATGGTAAGACATAACTTCTTTTTGTATGCCAGTCCCCTTCAGTAGATTTTTTCCACAAGTAGTTTGTTTACTGTTTCTCTAGTTGCCATTTTTTTCTGCCCTTTAATTTGACTCAGAAATTCTTTTAATCCTATTAATGAAGTTATTTCTCTAGTTTTCCCTTTCCTTGTTATTGTCTTCTTAACAAAGTTAACAGGGTTAAAAGTGCCTGACTATGCCTAGGCAACTTCAACACTGGGTTCACATTCCATCAAAGCAGATCCTTTAATATTTTGACAGCATTTTCCCAAATATTCTGAACTTTGTTTTTCATATCTGTTTTCCATTCTCCTAGTTGTGTACAATCCTGAAAGACGTCTTCACCAAGTTCACACCGTCTCCCATCTCATACCCCCAACATTTCTTACCTACAGTAGCAAACATTATCTGTGCAGGCATTTCCTTGCAAAAAATATGCAATTTTCTCAATTTATTTATGTACCTTGGGACCCCACAGATATATTCCTGCTGTTGTATCGTCAGGTCTCTTCTTAGTGGTTTAATACAGACCTCTTTCATGTCTTCTGCCTGCCCCTTATAATTTTACATTAATATTTTATATATTCTGAGTAACTTTTAGCCTGAAGCAACGTCTGCTCTCATTTCCATTAGATCATCTATTAATTGCACTTTCCTTCCCTGTTTCTTAATTGTACCCCATTTTTAAGAGCTATATATAAGAATATATCTCGATTATCCAGACCTTATTTATTTTTCAACTGTCTCCCATCCCTTGAGACCCTTCCTCTATTCTGTCAGCTCCCATTGTCTTAGTTCCTTCTTTAGTTTCCTTCATCTTCCAGTTGGTGAATGACCTCACCTTTCAGCTGTTCTCTCTGTCTCTCCATTCACTCCTAAGATGAACTACCAGTGTTCAAAGACAGATCATTGTTATAGTAGCCTAAGCTATATGGGTCCTACCAACACTGCACACAGCCAGATTCCTACTGTCAGGAGCTCGAGCAGAGCTCCATAAAAGTACATTTGGAGAGTAAAAAGCTTTAACATTTTTGTTGCCAAAGAGAACATTTCTTTGGTGGGACCCCTTGAAACTGTCTGTCAGCTAGTGATCTTCAAGTGCTGGGCAGATAAGTCCCTATTGGGGAAAGCCTTTTGCTCTTTTACTTAATGAAGAAGATTTGTGTTTTCTGTGAAAATGATTGCTTAACTAGGAAACTGAATATGTTCAGACTGTCACTGGATTTTTAAGGGAGTTTTTATGCAAGTGCTTATGAACTTTATGTATGGAAAAGTTTTTCTTTTGAATGAAATTTTACTTAGACTGTAAGGTTTGGTATATGTGGATAGGATATTGTGGTTGTGAGGGACTGTAATTGGTTTACTTACCTTTGAACCACTTGTTCTCTACCTTACACTTTACCAACTCATCCAGACTCCCTGCTTTTATTATCTCTTCCTCATCTTACCTGTGTAACAACCTCCCGTCTCTCCTGTAGTACCTTCTGCTGCACAGAACGTTATAAATCAGTCTTCTAGTGTCAGCCTGCTCCTTTTCTGCCTCACCTACTAGTGGTTGACTGTGCTGTGGCCACCTGTTATTCCACAGACAATCTATCTTTTCCTCCAGTCCTCTAGTGTACCTTTATTGGCCACCAAAGACCGTGGGATAGCCACTTCATTTTTGTCAGTGTCAGGGGATGGGGTACTGGAAAATGTTCACTTGGTCAGGAAGGTCAGATGGAAGCTGGGGATCGGTGTGCCTAATATGAGTCAGTCTATTTTTAGGGAGGGTATGCTTAGTGAGAAAAACTATCAAATTCATGTTTCTGTTTTACTGGGTTTTGCCAGGGGAACTTACTGTTGGTTTTTCTTTGCCTTCTGACTCTTCAGGGAAGAAAAGGAGAAGACTTACTTCTTTTTATGGCATGGAATTTCAGTCAGAGGAACGGAATTTCTTCTCATAATGGGCAGTTTGATTCTATGGAAAGTATGTCATCAGATTTCCCTGGTGAAGAGATTTCTTTCACTTATACTTTGTATAAGATGATAAAGCATTTTCACTGAAACCAGAATGATGTTCGGGTACCACAAAAAAGTATTGATTTGTTATTTAGAGATGCCTAGAGCTGCAGCTATCCCTCCTGTCTAGCCTGCCTTAGAGAATATTTTTAACTTACCTGTTGGTCAGGCTCTTGCTTCCAAGAAGTCTGACAAGATCTGATATTCTCGTTTTCATTCATTCCTCAACAGATGGGTAACATATCCTACTTAGCTGGTTTTCTTCCAGACTCTGGATTAGATCTTGAGCTTCTCCCTTACCCATAATGCCCCTTACTACTATTTTACGTTAGATCTTGTTTGTCTCTCAAACAGTTTGGATAGGGATTGTGCTCTCTCTCATGCTGTGGGATAATTTCCTTGCATTTTTTTCTTAGTAAAGATTAGAATTTTCTTTTCCCTTACTATTTCTCTTCCCTATTTACTGTATTCCTCCCTTTACCCCCTTTAGCGAGTTTTATACCCGCTTTTTCAGGTAACTTTTCGTTACTATTGCTGATAATTTTTCCTTCTCTGTACACTTTTTCTTCAGGTAGAGTTATTGTTACCATTGTTGGTAACAGCCTTTTTCTTTCCACTTTAGTTGTAAAAAAAATGTCTCTTTCCTATCTGATTTTTGCGTCTGCTCTTTCTTATCATGGCAGAGAAGCCAACCAGTTTTAAAAAATGCACTTCCTGTGGGCATAAGATACCCAGTTCTGATGCTCACAGGGAGTATGTTTATTGTTTAGGCCCAAGTTACCTGGATTCCCCTTGTAAGATCTGTGTGGGATTCAGTACCAGAGCTATTAGCGACAGAAGAAACAAGCTAGTGCTTAAGGGCTTTTTCTTTGCTTAAGCTCCTTTTTCCTCTGCTTTGGAATCAGAGCCCAAACCCTCTCAGTAGTTCAGAGGTCTTCTTTGGAGCCTAAGGAGCATAAGAAATACTCTCCTACTAGGTCTTCTACAACTGCTCTGACTTTGGAGCCACCAACAAAAATTCTTAAACATTTGAATCCAGCTTCCATAGATCCGATGCCTTCTACTACTAAATCACCTTGACTCCAGAGCCCTCAGTTCTTCCCAGAGCTGATGTCACCCTGGCTCCCATCACCATGACTGCAAGAAACTCCTCGGAGGTTGTCTCTCCCTCCTTCTACCTCATCATCCATTAGGTCCTCCCGTAGTCTTTCTAGGATGATGTGGAAACTTCTCAGGGCCCAGATTCAGATGGGGCTTTTGCCAGCTCTGGCTTCCATCAGATCCATGAGCCTTCAGTCAGTTCTCCATCTCATTGTTTCTCCTTCTCCGATCCAAACAGCGATTTTGGAACCATTGGATCCAAGAACCATGAGAGCCGAGATGTTGGATCCGAAGACAGCTTCATCTTTAACTCCGAACGTATGCCTGACTTGTTTGGTGCCTACCCCACTTGAGCAGGATGAGTCAAGAGCTAAAACATCAGCATCAGGTCCAGGAGGGGTGTCTTTGACTTTGAGAGTTTTGGAGCCATCACTTCCCCTCAGAGCCTGTACCCTTGAGCAAGTATGTGATGTCAGATCTGATGTTGTCAATTTTCATTCGTTCCTCAACATGTGGGTTTGGATCCAATCCTCTGGTCCACCTCAGCCGCTTTTTACATCTCATGGATACTGCAAACTCTCAAACTCCACCCTTCCCATAATGCTGTAGACCCCCTTTATACCTCAGATCTCATTTGCTGCCTTTGTGTATGGACATAGTCGCTGTCAACTCTCGAGCATTAGTGTTTTCAAATGAGATAATTGAAATAATTTGTCATCCTTTTTGGCTAACTTTTTCTTTAAATTTCTTTCTATTTTAACTACATTCTTTTTACTTCCCTTACCTTATGCTTCTTCAGTGTAACTTAGTTACCATTGTTGGTATTTTTTTCAATTCTTTCTCTCTTACCTTTATGGTAGCTCTTATATTACCATTGTTGGTAATTTTTTCAGCCTTCCTATTATTTTAAAAAAAAGTTCCTGTCATTTTTATTTGTAGTACTCTTCCATTGCTCTGTTTGAAATGGCTGAAAAACCTTCAGGTTTCAAGAAATGCAGTGAGTGTGGGCATACGATCTGTCTATCTGATGCCCACAACTCCTGTGTGTATTGTTTAGGCCCTGAGCACGTAAAAGTCACCTGCAACATCTGGAAAGCCTTTAACCCCAAGGCACTGACTGATCGTAAGAACAAATTGATTTTAAAAGGACTTCTTCCAACATCTTTTTTAGAGTCACTGGCTGGAACTCAACTCTCCAAGGCAGACAAAAAAGAGTCCAGAAAACGCCAACTGGAACCTTCTGAATTCTCCATTTCTTCCACCATGGAGCCATCCCAAAAAAATCTCAAAATGGTCATATCCAAAGACTAAATCTTTAGATCTTTCAGATACAAGGTCTTCCTTATCAGATCTGGTTCATTATTAGCTGAAACAGCTCTCCCTGACCCAGTATGCGTCTTCTTTGGACCCTGTCCCTTCTTAGCTACCATCCCCATTTTTAGAGAGATGCCTTCACTCTAGGTCCCCTTCAGCAGCCTCTTCTTCCCATTCTTTCAGAAGTCATACAGAGGCAGATGTGGATAGAATGATGAGGAAGTTTCTCTCATCACAGATTCAGATGGAAGTTCTCCCAGCTCCTATCCCTTTGGGTCCGGAGGACTTTACCAGTATTACTTCACCCATTTTGTCTCCTTCTCTGATCCGTCCTTTGGCTTCAGAGCTCTCAGGTCTGAGTCTTCCAGGACCTTCTGTATCAGATTCAAAGATTGCAGTATCTTCAGCTCCAGCACTTTCTCTGATTGGACCAGCTCTGAGCTTGTCGGAGCTGGATGACTCCTGGAGCTGAACTGTCAATGTGATAGTGTTCAATCTCGCAGTTTGTTCTTACACATGGGTTCGGAGCCGATCCTCGGCTCCGTGCCGGCCTCTTGCAAGCTCTGCATCGAGAAGAAGCTCGAGACAATCTAATACCCACAATCCCCCTCTGCCTTTACCTCAGATCTAGTTTGCCGCTGCTGCATACGCATCGTTGGGAGCTAGCTCGAGAGTTTTCTAAGCTAAGATATAACTTTTTTGTTGTATTTTATTAAGAATTCTATTATAGTTGATATTTTCAGTATTAACAAGTGTGTTTGTGTTGTGGTTCCGTAATTCTCTGGTACCGTTAACTTTTTTGTCGGTATTTTTGTATCGGGGCCTACACCCTTCACATATCCACCATATTGAGACATTTACTACCGGATTTGACATTTACCTGATTGTGTCTTTTTTCTCGGATTGACTGTGTTTGTTTCTAGAGTTGTATATTATCTACAATGTCTGAGAAGGCAAAGTCTGGTTTCAAGCGTTGTCAGTGTGGCCAAAAAATGTCGGTCACTGATAACCATAGTTCCTGCGTCTACTGCCTTGGCCCTCTCCACTTACAAGAGGATTGCTCCATCTGTCACTCTTTTAGTGGTAGGGCCATGACAGATAGGCGCAGGAAACTGATGGACAGAGGTCTTTTGAAACCAGCTTTCCAAGAGGCTTTGGATGCTTCTGACCAGGCATCGAAGTCCTCGAAGGAATCGAAGACGTCGGAGCCTAAGTCATCGGCTCCGAGCTCTTCTTCAAAGGTTAGATCACCGGTTCCACAGACTTCGGGGCCGAGTGTTCAACTGGTGTCGGTTCCTGAGCCTCGAGTCTTGGAACCGGTGATGGAGCTCCCTCCTTCGGCCATATTGAGGTCGACTCCGTCTTCGGTTCCTTCGACCCGTTCTTCCTCCAAACTTTCGGATGTCGATGTGGATCGCTGGTGCAGAAGTTGTTGGAGCATTCGCCCTCTCTAAACTTATTTCGGTTTCTACCCAGTTGGTGTAAACTTGAAGGCCTTCCTGTATCTCCATCCATTCCTCCTCCGAGACCGATTCAGTCCTTGGAGCCGGAAGAGGCTGATCTGCTGATTGTGGAGCCCTCGGGTCCAGAACCGTCCTTTCTCGGTCTGTTCCTCACCTCGACTCCGTCGGTTCCGGAGTCTCGAGCCGACGGTCTGTTCTTGGTTCCGGGGCCAGAGTCGAACCGGCGTGTCGGTTCCGACTCTCCCTCGGGCCTCGGCACGGATCGATTCGGCTCCGTCCTCGGGGTCGATGCCTTGTGCCTGTGTCGATTCTCCCCATTTCTTCGAACCGGGGACTCTTCGATGCGGGACCCGGGAGCGTTTGACCTGATGAGGAAGGTGTTGTCTACCCAGACAACCACATCAGTGGAAGCAGTTTCTCCTCCCCATAAAGGGCCTTTGTCTTCATCTGCACCCACGGCCACATCCAAGCGTCGGGCACCAGTGTCTCAGCCACCCCTGGAGGGTGCCCCCTCTTCCTCCGAGGCTTCTTCGGATGCTCCCCACGAGGAAGTCCCTAGGAAGAGACTGTGTAAGAGGAGACACTTGGATTCTCCACAGGAATCCTTGACATCTGATACTGACTTAGATGAGTCAGAGGGTCCCCAAGTCACCTTCAGAAGATGTCTCTTTTCAGACATTTTGGAGATCCTGAAACAGAGAGGTGACTGGCAGTCCCTTCCCCCTTCTGAGGATGAGTCAGTTCTGCTGAAGGCATTTGGTGCTCTTCCTCCTCCTGGGTCACTCCGCCCTTCGACGAACTAATGGAACTTATTGCTCAAGGGTGGAGACTCCTGACACAGTGGAACCTGTTCCAAGAAACCGAACAAGTACATCACAGCACCTCAGGATAAGTCCTACCTTACAAAAGGAGTTCCAGTAGGCTATGGTGGTGGCTGCAGCCACGAAAAGGAGATGTCGGAGTCTTCTTCGTCTGTCCATCCGCCTAATAAAGATTCTAGAACGATGGATAGATATGGGAAGCGTTTTAGTTCAGCGGCTTTTTCCATGCGATCCCTGAACTATTTGACCCATTTTACTGCAGAGGGATCTAGTCAAAGAGTTGGGAGATACCCTCCAGGGTGCTACAGATGCAGCTGTCTCAGAGAAAGTGACAGCAATACCCTAACATCGATTGTTAACTCGTCCATGAGGCTGATTTCTTACGCAGAAGGTTAGGGCAGCAGCTTCAGCGATTGCTCTTCGTGACAATCCTGGATGCGCCTATGCTCCTTTGCGGAAGCCTTCAAGTCTTCCTTTACAAACGCCCCATTTGACGGTGCCACTCTTTTTGGCCCCAAGGTAAAGGAGACCCTTACCCGGTGTGAACAAGAGGAAAGACTCTGTCTGCTGTCGGAGTCCGTTTTCCACCCCAACCAGACCGCACCCCAAAGGGCAACGCGGTGGAAAATGTGGTTTGAAAACCCCAAGGGTCTTTCTCAGGCACACAGGGTGATGCCCCTCTAGAGGCAGAGGAGGGCAGAGGTGGAAGACGCCGCTGGCGGCAGAGGGGTCCGCAACATCAAGGTGACAGGGAAACACTCCCTGGTAAACCTTTCCAGCACTCCTGAGAAGAGGCCCGACTGTCCTGCTCTGGAGGCAGTAGCTTTATACCCTCAGACCTGGCAAAATATAACAACAGACAAGTGGGTAAAAGCGTGGTTACCAGTGGTTACGACATTCCCTTCCTATCCCATCCCTTTCCAGAGAGAAGACTCCCAGATGTACCGCCCCATCTAGGAGCCAGCAGCTTTAGAAATTTCAAAGCTGCTAGAGTCATCCAGCCAGTCCCAGCGGACCAGCAAGGTTTCGACTTACTCAAGGTTCTTTTTAGTTCCAAAGAAAACAGGGGACTGGAGGCCCATTCTAGACCTAAGCTACCTCAATACTTTCGTCAAGAAAGAAAAGTTCGAATGGTCACGCTTCAATCGATCCTTCCATTTTACAGAAGGACGAGTGGATGTGCTCAATAGATCTAGAGGATGAATACTACCATATCAAAATGGCCAGGGCATCCAGAGATCATTTCTGGGAGCCAGTCACTTTCAATTTGAGCCCTGCCCTTTGGTCTGACCTCAGCCCCAGGGTCTTCACCAAATGCATGGCAGTGGTAGCGTCTCACTTGAGACGCCAGGGATTCCAGGTGTTTCCGTATCTGGACGACTGGCTCCTTTCAGCCACCACCCGGCCAACTACTGCAGGCCAGAGACTATGTGCTTCAACTGTGTGTTCACCTAGGGATCTCCGTAAATTTGGAAAATCCTTACTTCAGCCATCACAAAATATCTTGTTCATAGGAGCAGAGTTAAACACACGTCAATTAATTCTGAGGCTTCCCCCAGAAAGGATATTATCACTGCAGACTCACATCGTCTTCTACTCTTGTCAAGAAAATCTCCTGCAAAGCTAGTACTGAAGGTGTTGGGCCTCATGTCAGCCTCCCTTATTGCAATTCCCCTGGGAAGGCTGCACATGAGAGTTCTACAATGGCTACTATTTGCTCAATGGTCATTTCAACATCTACCTCTAACACACGAGATTCTCATAACAAAGACTTGCAAAACAGATCTAAACTGGTGGCTCCAAACGCAACCTTTCCCAGGGAGGCCGTTTGTACTACCCACCACAGTTACGGTGACCACGGACTGATAGGGTGGGGGCATCTTTCAGGGACAGACAGTCCAATGGACCAATTTGGAGTACAATCTGCACATCAATGTTCTAGAGTTGAGGGCAGTGTTTCTAGCGTTGCAACACTTTGCTCCCCTTCTTCCTCTAGGGACTATTGCAGTTCAGACGGACAACATGTCGGTAGTCTGGTACATAAACAAACAAGGGGGAACCAAGTCCTATCAACTATGCAGAGAGGCCATGAGAATTTGGCAGTGGGCGGAGTCCACGGGTCGCTCTAATAGCAACGCACATCCCGGGTCATCCAACGCCATAGCCGACAGGCTGAGCAGAGCAATTCTGTTACCGCACGAGTGGTCTCTAAACAGTCAGTGGCGAAAAGGATCGGGCCAGCCTTCCTGTGATCTGTTTCCAATGAATGCCAAATGCAGGAGCTACTTTGCCCTATTACCCCTCCAGGGAAGTCCCCAGGACGCACTGGTTCTGATTGGCCCCGGGACTCCTATCCATTTCCTCTGATATCAAATTTCTCCAGAAAGCCAGGAACCTTCACAGGACGATAATCCTCATTGCTCCATTCTGGCCTCGTCAAATTTGGTTTCCCTTCCTGAAAATTCACTGCATTCGGGGACCCTGGATTCTGGACCCAGAGCCAGATCTATTGACTCACTCGTCAGGGGTTCCCCATCCCGCTCCTGTCACTCCATCTAGCAGCTTGGCTGCTCCAATTCAACTTAGCCAGGTCTAATCTCTTGTCACCAGCAGTCCAGGACATATTAGTGGCTTCACATAAAGCTTCCACTACTAAAACATATACTAGCAAATGGAAACGTTTTGTATTCTGAATACACACCACGTTGATCCTTTATAGCTCCTTTGAATAAGATATTAGAATTCTTAACAGACTTATTTCATCAGGATGCTTCTCCTGCTACTCTAAGAGTTCAATTGGCAGCCATTTCAATTTCCATGTGGAAGAATGTGGAGCTCCTATCATGGCTCACAGACTTTGTAAAGCCTTTTAAAAGGAGTTTTTCATATTAGACCTCCGGTCAGATCTCCCTCGTCACCTTGGAGTCTAAACTTGTTGCTATCTAAATTAATGTTGCCCCTTTGAACCTGCCTCTTCTTGCCCATTAAAATTTTTGTCCTGGAAAACTCTCTTTCTGGTAGCCATTACTTCTGCTAGAGTGTCTGAACTTCAGGCTCTCTCCATCAAGCACCCTTATTTAATCTTTCACTCTGACAGAGTTTCTCTTGAACCAATTCATCCTTCCTCCCTAAAGTGTGTTCTATTAACAATATTAATCAGTCCATTGAATTACCCACTTTCTTCAAAACCACTCCAACAAAATGGAGTATATGTTACACAAATTGGATGTTCACAGACAGCTAAGGTTTTATTTGGATAGAACAAAGATCACAGGAAAACAGATCAACTCTTTGTGGCTTTTGCTGATAGCAGGAAAGGACTTGCAGTTACCAAAGAACTCTTTCTAAGTGGTTAACGGATTGTATAATCTATGTATACGATTCTGCAAATCAACCACTTTAAACAAACCCAAAGGACATTCCACAAGATCAATATCTACGTCTTTGGCTCATGCAGCTCGCCTACCTCTGGATGCTATTTGTGCGGCTGCTACCTGGTCTAAGCCACATACATTTATTTCTCATTATAAAGTAGATAAGGTTTCTAGGGACAGGGCAACCTTTGGTTCCACTGTGCTCAAGAACGTCCTCCCGTGAGTTCCTCAGGATCAAGGAGCTAGGGACGCTACCCATGTGTAAGAACAAGCGAGATTGAACACTATCACATATAGAAGTTATGTCCGTTCCATGTGGAGTGTTCATCTCGCCTTTGTTCTTACAGTCCCACCCTTAGGAAGAACGTTCTTTGATGCCTGGCCAGAAGCATTTTTTGCTACTGTCATTATTCTGTGTACATAGTTGGTATACACATATTCTTTATATGTGTCTGTTTATGTATATATAGGTGTATGACATGAATGTGCTATTATGTAGATTGGTTTGCTTGCAAACTAGATCTGAGGTAAAGGCAGAGGGGGATTGTGGGTATTAGATTGTCTCGAGCTTCTTCTCGATGCAGAGCTTGCAAGAGGCAGAACAAAGGCGAGATGAACACTCCACATGGAACGTTATGGTAAGGACATAACTTCTATTTGTTGCATCTGAGATGTTAGAGCTGACTCCAAAGCTGTTGGAGTCACCCCTGGCCCTCAGAGCCTCAGCATTAGACAGCTCAGCTCCAACTTCCACTTCAGGAAGACTGCCTTCGGGTCAGAGTGAGCCAACAGTCTGGAAGCATGTCTTCTCAGCTCTGTCTGCGTCCTTCTCATAGGTTCATACATTCATAGATGTTTACTAGGCTAATGACCACAAGGGCCTTTTTAAGCCTAGCCATGCATCTCAAATCTCAGGCAAGTTCTAGTACCTTGATAAGTGTAAGCAGGGCCATAGGAGATGAAACATTTACAAGCAGGGGCCTAGGACACAAACCATTTACAGGTTACCTGTATTTGTTAGAGACATAGGTGCCAAGCCAGGGGTGAATTTCCTGTTCCCTATCCAATTGTCTATGTTTCATTTGAATTGGGTTAGGGAGGAACTCTGCTTCACATGGATGGGCACCCTGTTCCAGAGATGGGGTAGTCTCTGGGATACATACCTGTCTGTCTAGCAGGTCCTATTTGTATCAAAGGCAAGGTTTAAGTCTTTGGAATGGGTAACATCTAGTGCTGATTGTTTTGTGGACATGCAGGAGATCCATCAGAGTGGGATCTGACAATGCCCTGAATGCCAGGCATAGATCTCCACTCAACAGCCTGTAGGAGACAGAGTACAGAGACAGGACCTTGAGGTGGTCTGCGTAGGACATTTTACTTATGCCCTGTATTCTTTTAGTGAGAAATTTCTGTGGACTTTCCAATTGTTGTATATGCCAGGCTAGGTACTTACTAAAGGGGGCAGTGTACTCAACGATAGGTCTGATGAATGCCGAATACAGTGGAACAGTGACTTTCTTGGACCCAGATGCCATACCTTTATTTATAAGTTGCACAACACAGAATGATTTCCTCACTACTGTAGACACGTGATGGTCAAAGGCTAGATTACTGTCTATGTGTGTTCCTAAGTCCCTGACTACTTGGTCAGCTCTAAGGGATGTGTTGTCAATGTGATAGTTATCAGAGGTGGATGACTTCCTGAAGGATACTATTATGCATTTCTAGGCTTTTAGTGCTAGTCTGTGGCTCTGACACCAGTTGTTTGTTTGTGTCAGCTCTTCCTGGAGAACATTTCTCTCAGTGTAGGATTCAAGAGGATTCAAGAGTACCTCAGGGTTCAGTCCTGGGACCGCTCTTGTTTGGCATCTACTTCTCTGAAGTACAGGCCAACACTAAGGGAATCTGGCTAACAAAGTTCACAGATGACTGCAAACTGGCAGCCATTAGTGAATCCTCAAATGATGTGGATATTCTACAGAAGGGCCTTACAGAAACAGATGCTTGGTGCCCGAGCCATGGGCTCAAGCTCAATGCCAAGAAATGTATAGATGTGAGAGTGTTCAATCTCGCCTTTGTTCTTACACATGGGTTCGGAGCCGATCCTCGGCTCCGTGTCGGCCGCTTGCAAGCTCTGCATCGAGAAGAAGCTCGAGATCACCTAATACCCACAATCACCCTCTGCCTTTACCTCAGATCTAGTTTGCCGCTGCAGCGTTCGCATCACTGGGTCGAGCTCGAGCACCTGAGATAAGATTTAGAATTTTATTCTTGTATTTTCTCTTGGTACTTTAGTGTTATAAAGCTGTTTAGTGATAATTTGTGTGTGTGTGGTAAGGTATAAGGGAATCTCGGTACTGTTAAGTTATAAAACTTAGTTAGAATTCTCTTCGGGGCCTACCACCCCTTATTGGATTTGACAACCGGATTGACTTTCACTACTGGATTTGACAATTTTACCGGACTTGACTTTTTACTGGATTTGACTATTTTTCTACTTATAGTGACATGTCTGAAAAGGCCAAATCAGGGTTCAAGCGTTGCCAATGTGGGCAAAAAATGTCAGTAACTGACAATCATAGTTCCTGTGTCTACTGTCTTGGCCCTCTCCATCTGCAAGAAGACTGCTCTATTTGTCATTCTTTCAGTGGGAGGGTCATGACAGATAGGCAGGAAACTAATGGACAGGGGTTTGTTAAAACCTTCCTTTCAGGAGGCTCTGGATGCTTCTGACCAGGCATCCAAGTCCTCGAAGGAATCAAGACGCCGGAGCCCAAGTCATCGGCTCCGAAGCTCTTTGACTAAAGTTAGATCACCGGTTCCACAGACTTGGGGCCGAGTGTTCAACTGTTGTCAGTTTCGAGCCTCGAGTCTTGGAACCGTGATGGAGCTCCCTCCTCGACACTATTGAGGTCGGCTCCGTCTTCGGTTCCTTCGACCCGCTCTTCTAAGCTCTCCGATATCGATGTGGACCGTGTGGTGCAGAAGTTATTGGAACATTCGCCCTATCCAAACTTATCTCGGTTTCCACCCAATTGGTGTCGAAACTTGAAGGCCTCCCATTATCTCCATCCCTTCCTCCTCCAAGACCTGTCCAGTCTTTGGAGCCGGAAGAGTTGATCTACTGATTGTGGAGCCCTCGTGCCAGAACCGTCCTTTCTCGGTCTGCTCCTCACCTCGACTCCGTCGGATCCGGTACGGAGTCTCGGAGCCACGATCCGTCCTTGGTTCCGGGGCGAGAGTCGAACCGGCGTTTTCCGACTCTTCCTCTCGGGCCTCGGCGGATCGATTCGGCTCCGTCCTCGGGTCGATGCCTTCGTGCCTGTCTCGGGATTCTTCCCATTTCTTCGAACCGGGAGATTCCTCGACTCGGGACCCGGGGCCTTCGATCTCATGAGGAAGGTGTTGTCTACCCAGACAACCACATCAGTAGAAGCAGCCTCTCCTCCCCATAAAGGACCGTTATCTTCCTCTGCACCACGGCCACATCCAAGCGTCGAGCACCGGTGTCTCACCCACCCCTGGAGGGTGCCCCTCTTCCTCGGAGGCTTCTTGGATGCTCCCCAAGAGGTCCCTAGGAAAAGATTGTGTAAGAGGAGACACTTAGATTCTCCACAAGAATCTTTAACATCCAATACTGACTTGATGAGTCAGAAGGGTCCCCAAAGTCACCTTCAGAAGATGTCTCTTTTCTGACATCTTGGAGATCCTGAAGCAGAGAGGTGATTGGCAGTCCCTCCCCCCTTCTGAGGATGAGTCAGTCTTGCTGAAGGCATTTGGTGCTCGCCCTTCCTCCTCCTGGGTCACTCCGCCTTGATGAGTTAATGGAGTTGATTGCTCAAGGGCGGAGACACCTGACACGGTGGAACCGGTCCCTAGGAAGCCTACTAAGTACATCACTGCACCCCAAGACAAGGCTTACCTCACTAAAGGAGTTCCAGTGGACGCCATGGTGGTGGCAGCGCCACGAAAAGGAGATGTCGGAATCTTCCTCATCTGTCCATCCGCCTAACAGAGATTCTAGGACTATGGACAGATATGGGAAGCATTTTTAGTTCAGCGGCTTTTCTATGCGATCCCTGAACTATTTGACCCATTTTACACGCTTACAGAGGATCTAGTCAAAGAGTTGGGAGATACCCTCCAGGGTACTACAGATGCTGTGGTCTCAGAGAAAGTTACAGCACATCTAAATACCCTTACATCCATTGTTAACTCATCCATGAGGCTGATATCATACGCAGTCAAGGATCGAGTAGGGCAGCAGCTTCAGCGATTGCTCTTAGGCAATCCTGGATGCGCTTATGTTCATTTGGAAGCCTTCAAGTCTTCCTTTACTAACGCCCCATTTGATGGTGCCACACTTTTGGCCCTAAAGTAAAGGAGACCACCCGGTGTGAACAGGAGGGAAAGACTCTGTCTGCTGTCGGAGTCCGTTTTCCACCCTTCCAGACCGTACCCCAAAAACGTGGTGGGAAAATGTGGTTTAAACCCCAAGGATCTTTCCCAGGCACACAGGGTGATGCCCTCTAGAGGCAGAGGAGGGGCAGAGGTGGAAGACGCCTGGCGGCAGAGGGGTCCAAAACCAAGGTGACAGGGATACCCCCTGGAAAACCTTTCCAGCACTCCTGAGAGGAGGCCCGACTGTCCTGCTCTGGAGGCAGTCGGGGTCGCTAGCTTTATACCCTCAGGCCTGGCAAAACTTTACTACAGACAACTGGGTAAAAGCGTTGTTACCAGAGGTTACAAATACCATTCCTATCCACCCCATTCCAAAGAAAACTCCCAGATGTACCGCCCCATCTGCAGACCCAGCAGCTATAGAAATTTCAAAGCTGCTAGAAAAAAGAGTCATCCAACCAGTCCCAGCGGACCAAATAGGATTCGGGACTTACTCAAGGTTCTTTTTAGTTCCAAAGAAGACGGGACTGGAGGCCGATTCTGGACCTAAGCAACCTCAACACCTTTGTCAAGAAAGAAAAGTTCGAATGGTCACGCTTCAATCGATCCTTCCATTCCTACAGAAGGACGACTGGATGTGCTCAATAGATCTGAAGGACGATACTACCACATCAAAATGGCCAGGGCGCCCAGGGATCATTTATGCCCTGCTGGGAGCCAGTCACTACAAGTTTCGAGCCCTGCCCTTTGGCCTGACCTCAGCCCCCAGGGTTTTCATCAAATGCATGGCAGTGGTAGCGTCTCATCTGAGACGCCTAGGATTCCAGGTGTTTCCGTATCTGGACGACTGGCTCCTGTCTGCCACCACCAACTGATACAGGCCAGGGATTACACCCTACAACTTTGTATTCACCTCGGAATTTCCGTAAATTTCAAAAATCTTTACTACAGCCATCACAGCATATCTTATTCATAGGAGCGAATTAGATACGCATCATTTGATTCTAAGGCTTCCTCCAGAAAGGATAGTCGCACTTCAAAACAACATTTCTCTCCTTCTGTCAAAAATCCCGCAAAGCTGGTTCTAAAGGTCTTGGGTCTCATGGCAGCTTCTCTTATTGCGATACCATTGGGAAAACTGCACATGAGAGTTCTACAATGGCTACTGTTTGCACAATGGTCGCTCCAACAGCTACCTCTGACACACGAAATTCTGATTACAAACATATGCAAATCACATCTAACTTGGTGGCTTCAGACTTGCAACCTTTCCAGCGGAAGACCATTTAGTGCTACCCACGCCCAGCGATAACCACAGACGCTTCCCTGATAGGGTGGGGGCATCTTTCAGGGACAGACAGTCCAAGGCGAATGGACCAATTTGGAGTACAATCTGCACATCAATGTTCTGGAGTTGAGGGCAGTGTTTTAGCGTTGCAACACTTTGCTCCCCTTCTTCCTCTAGGGACTATTGCAGTTCAGACAGACAACATGTCTGTAGTCTGGTACATAAACAAGCAAGGGGAACCAGGTCTTATCAACTATGCAGAGAGGCCATGAGAATTTGGCAATGGGCGAAGTCCACGGGTCGCTTTCTGATCGCAACGCACATCCCGGGTCATCCAACGTCATAGCCGACAGGCTGAGCAGAGCAATACTGTTGCCTCACGAGTAGTCCTCAAACAGTCAATTGCGAACACGATATTTCGCAAGTGGGGCCAGCCTTCCTGCGATCTGTTTGCCTCCAAAGAACGCCAAATGCAGGAGCTACTTTGCCCTATTACCTCCAGGGAAGTCCCCAGGGACGCTGGTGCACGATTGGCCCCGGGTCTCCTGTATGCTTTTCCTCCATTTCCCTGATTGCAAAGTTTCTGCAGAAAGCCAACAACCTTCAGAGGACGATAATCCTCATTGCCCCATTCTGGCCTCGTCAAATTTGGTTCCCTTTCTATTGCATCACCGCATTCGGGACCTTGGATGCTGGACCCAGAGCCAGATCTACTGACTCACTCATCAGGAGTTCCTCACCCATCCCTCGAATCACTCCATCTAGCAGCTTGGCTGCTTAGCCAGGTCTGATTCCCTTACACCGCGGTTCAGAATATATTAGTGGCTTCTCATAAAGCTTCCACTACAAAACCTACACCAGTAAATGGAAACTTCTGGGCTAATTCACATCATTTGGACCCTGTTATAGCTCTGAACAAGATCTTGGAGTTTTTGACAGAATTGTTCCATGAAGGAGCTTCTCCTGCTACTTTAAGAGTGCAATTGGCTGCCATTTCTAGCTTTCATGTGGAAGAATGTGGTGCTATGGCTCACAGACTTTATAAAGCTTTTTTAAAAGGATCTTTTCACATCAGACCACCAGTTAGAATTCCTACATCACCTTGGAATCTGAACCTCTTACTTTCTAAATTGATGTTGTTGAGCCAGCCTCAGTTTGCCCATTGAAATTTTTATCGTGGAAAACTTTATTCCTGGTGGCCATTACATCCGTGTCTGAGCTTCAGGCTCTTTCTATTAAACACCCTTATTTAATTTTCCACTCTGACAGAGTATCCCTTAGCACTAATCCATCCTTTCTCCCCAAAGTTTGCTCTACTAATAATATTAATCAGTCCATTGAATTACCCACCTTTTTCAAAATCACTCTAATAAGTTAGAGTATATGTTACAATTGGATGTCCATAGACAACTCAGGTTTTATTTGGATAGAACAAAAGATCACAGGAAATCTGATCAACTGCTCTAAGGGATGTGTTGTCAATGTGATAGTTATCAGAGGTGGATGACTTCCTGAAGGATACTATTATGCATTTCTAGGCTTTTAGTGCTAGTCTGTGGCTCTGACACCAGTTGTTTGTTTGTGTCAGCTCTTCCTGGAGAACATTTCTCTCAGTGTAGGATTCAAGAGGATTCAAGAGTACCTCAGGGTTCAGTCCTGGGACCGCTCTTGTTTGGCATCTACTTCTCTGAAGTACAGGCCAACACTAAGGGAATCTGGCTAACAAAGTTCACAGATGACTGCAAACTGGCAGCCATTAGTGAATCCTCAAATGATGTGGATATTCTACAGAAGGGCCTTACAGAAACAGATGCTTGGTGCCAGAGCCATGGGCTCAAGCTCAATGCCAAGAAATGTATAGATGTGAGAGTGTTCAATCTCGCCTTTGTTCTTACACATGGGTTCGGAGCCGATCCTCGGCTCCGTGTCGGCCGCTTGCAAGCTCTGCATCGAGAAGAAGCTCGAGATCACCTAATACCCACAATCCCCCTCTGCCTTTACCTCAGATCTAGTTTGCTGCAGCGCATCACTGGGTCGAGCTCGAGCACCTGAGATAAGATTTAGAATTTTATTCTTGTATTTTTTCTTGGTACTTTAGTGTTATAAAGCTGTTTAGTGATAATTTGTGTGTGTGGTAAGGTATAAGGGAATCTCGGTACCGTTAAGTTATAAAACTTAGTTAGAGTTCTCTTCGGGGCCTACCACCCCTTATTGGATTTGACAACCGGATTGACTTTCACTACTGGATTTGACAATTTTACCGGACTTGACTTTTTACTGGATTTGACTATTTTTCTACTTATAGTGACATGTCTGAAAAGGCCAAATCAGGGTTCAAGCGTTGCCAATGTGGGCAAAAAATGTCAGTAACTGACAATCATAGTTCCTGTGTCTACTGTCTTGGCCCCCTCCATCTGTAAGAAGACTGCTCTATTTGTCATTCTTTCAGTGGGAGGGTCATGACAGATAGGCGCAGGAAACTAATGGACAGGGGTTTGTTAAAACCTTCCTTTCAGGAGGCTCTGGATGCTTCTGACCAGGCATCCAAGTCCTCGAAGGAATCGAAGACGTCGGAGCCCAAGTCATCGGCTCCGAGCTCTTCGACTAAAGTTAGATCACCGGTTCCACAGACTTCGGGGCCGAGTGTTCAACTGTTGTCAGTTTCCGAGCCTCGAGTCTTGGAACCGGTGATGGAGCTCCCTCCACGACACTATTGAGGTCGGCTCCGTCTTCGGTTCCTTCGACCCGTTCTTCTAAGCTCTCCGATATCGATGTGGACCGTGTGGTGCAGAAGTTATTGGAACATTCGGCCCTATCCAAACTTATCTCGGTTTCCACCCAATTGGTGTCGAAACTTGAAGGCCTCCCATTATCTCCATCCCTTCCTCCTCCGAGACCTGTCCAGTCTTTGGAGCCGGAAGAGGTTGATCTACTGATTGTGGAGCCCTCGTGCCAGAACCGTCCTTTTCTCGGTCTGCTCCTTTCACCTCGACTGGCCGGATCCGGTACCGAGTCTCGGAGCCGACGATCCGCCTTGGTTCCGGGAGAGTCGAACCGACGTTCGGTTCCGACTCTTCCTCTCGGGCCTCGGCGGATCGATTCGCCGTCCTCGGGTCGATGCCTTCGTGCCTGTCTCGGGATTCTTCCCATTTCTTCGAACCGAGATTCCTCGACTCGGGACCCGGGGCCTTCGATCTCATGAGGAAGGTGTTGTCTACCCAGACAACCACATCAGTAGAAGCAGCCTCTCCTCCCCATAAAGGACCGTTATCTTCCTCTGCACCAACGGCCACATCCAAGCGCCGAGCACCGGTGTCTCACCCACCCCTGAGGGTGCCCTCTTCCTCGGAGGCTTCTTCGATGCTCCAAGAGGTCCCTAGGAAAAGATTGTGTAAGAGGAGACACTTAGATTCTCCACAAGAATCTTTAACATCCAATACTGACTTGGATGAGTCAGAAGGGTCCCCAAAGTCACCTTCAGAAGATGTCTCTTTTCTGACATCTTGGAGATCCTGAAGCAGAGAGGTGATTGGCAGTCCCTCCCCCCTTCTGAGGATGAGTCAGTCTTGCTGAAGGCATTTGGTGCTCGCCCTTCCTCCTCCTGGGTCACTCCCGCCTTCGATGTGTTAATGGAGTTGATTGCTCGAGGGCGGGAGACACCTGACACGGTGGAACCGGTCCCTAGGAAGCCTAATAAGTACATCACTGCACCCCAAGACAAGGCTTACCTCACTAAAGGAGTTCCAGTGGACGCCATGGTGGTGGCAGCGGCCACGAAAAAGGAGATGTCGGAATCTTCCTCATCTGTCCATCCGCCTAACAGAGATTCTAGGACTATGGACAGATATGGGAAGCGCATTTTTAGTTCAGCGGCTTTTTCTATGCGATCCCTGAACTATTTGACCCATTTTACACGCTTACAGAGGGATCTAGTCAAAGAGTTGGGAGATACCCTCCAGGGTACTACAGATGCTGTGGTCTCAGAGAAAGTTACAGCACATCTAAATACCCTTACATCCATTGTTAACTCATCCATGAGGCTGATATCATACGCAGCCGAAGGATCGAGTAGGGCAGCAGCTTCAGCGATTGCTCTTCGTAGGCAATCCTGGATGCGCTTATGTTCATTTGCGGAAGCCTTCAAGTCTTCCTTTACTAACGCCCCATTTGATGGTGCCACACTTTTGGCCCTAAAGTAAAGGAGACCCTTACCCGGTGTGAACAGGAGGGAAAGACTCTGTCTGCTGTCGGAGTCCGTTTTCCACCCTTCCAGACCGTACCCCAAAGGGCAACGTGGTGGGAAAATGTGGTTTCAAAACCCCAAGGATCTTTCCCAGGCACACAGGGTGATGCCCCCTCTAGAGGCAGAGGAGGGGGCAGAGGTGGAAGACGCCGCCCTGGCGGCAGAGGGGTCCAAAACCAAGGTGACAGGGATACCCCCTGGAAAACCTTTCCAGCACTCCTGAGAGGAGGCCCGACTGTCCTGCTCTGGAGGCAGTCGGGGTCGCTAGCTTTATACCCTCAGGCCTGGCAAAACTTTACTACAGACAACTGGGTAAAAAGCGTTGTTACCAGAGGTTACAAAATACCATTCCTATCCACCCCCATTCCAAAGAGAAAACTCCCAGATGTACCGCCCCATCTGCGAGACCCAGCAGCTATAGAAATTTCAAAGCTGCTAGAAAAAGAGTCATCCAACCAGTCCCAGCGGACCAAATAGGATTCGGGACTTACTCAAGGTTCTTTTTAGTTCCAAAGAAGACGGGACTGGAGGCCGATTCTGGACCTAAGCAACCTCAACACCTTTGTCAAGAAAGAAAAGTTCCGAATGGTCACGCTTCAATCGATCCTTCCATTCCTACAGAAGGACGACTGGATGTGCTCAATAGATCTGAAGGACGCATACTACCACATCAAAATGGCCAGGGCGTCCAGGGATCATTTGCGCTTCCTGCTGGGAGCCAGTCACTACAAGTTTCGAGCCCTGCCCTTTGGTCTGACCTCAGCCCCCAGGGTTTTCACCAAATGCATGGCAGTGGTAGCGTCTCATCTGAGACGCCTAGGATTCCAGGTGTTTCCGTATCTGGACGACTGGCTCCTGTCTGCCACCACCCGGCCAACTGATACAGGCCAGGGATTACACCCTACAACTTTGTATTCACCTCGGAATTTCCGTAAATTTCGAAAAATCTTTACTACAGCCATCACAGCATATCTTATTCATAGGAGCGGAATTAGATACATCATTTGATTCTAAGGCTTCCTCCAGAAAGGATAGTCGCACTTCAAAACAACATTTCTCTCCTTCTGTCGTCCAAAAAATCCCCGGCAAAGCTGGTTCTAAAGGTCTTGGGTCTCATGGCAGCTTCTCTTATTGCGATACCATTGGGAAGACTGCACATGAGAGTTCTACAATGGCTACTGTTTGCACAATGGTCGTTCCAACAGCTACCTCTGACACACGAAATTCTGATTACAAACATATGCAAATCACATCTAACTTGGTGGCTTCAGACTTGCAACCTTTCCAGCGGAAGACCATTTGTGCTACCCACTGGCCAGCTTAATTTATAACCACAGACGCTTCCCTGATAGGGTGGGGGGGCATCTTTCAGGGACAGACAGTCCAAGGCAAATGGACCAATTTGGAGTACAATCTGCACATCAATGTTCTGGAGTTGCGGGCAGTGTTTTAGCGTTGCAACACTTTGCTCCCCTTCTTCCTCTAGGGACTATTGCAGTTCAGACAGACAACATGTCTGTAGTCTGGTACATAAACAAGCAAGGGGGAACCAGGTCTTATCAACTATGCAGAGAGGCCATGAGAATTTGGCAATGGGCGAAGTCCACGGGTCGCTTTCTGATCGCAACGCACATCCCGGGGTCATCCAACGTCATAGCCGACAGGCTGAGCAGAGCAATACTGTTGCCTCACGAGTAGTCCCTCAAACAGTCAATTGCGAACACGATATTTCGCAAGTGGGGCCAGCCTTCCTGCGATCTGTTTGCGTCTCCAATGAACGCCAAATGCAGGAGCTACTTTGCCCTATTACCCCCTCCAGGGGAAGTCCCCAGGGACGCGCTGGTGCACGATTGGCCCCCGGGTCTCCTGTATGCTTTTCCCCCATTTCCCCTGATTGCAAAGTTTCTGCAGAAAGCCAACAACCTTCAGAGGACGATAATCCTCATTGCCCCATTCTGGCCTCGTCAAATTTGGTTCCCCTTTCTATTGCATCACCACATTCGGGGACCTTGGATGCTGGACCCAGAGCCAGATCTACTGACTCACTCGTCAGGAGTTCCTCACCCATCCCTCGAATCACTCCATCTAGCAGCTTGGCTTTCTAGCCAGGTCTGATTCCCTTACACCGGCGGTTCAGAATATATTAGTGGCTTCTCATAAAGCTTCCACTACAAAAACCTACACCAGTAAATGGAAGCGTTTGCCTTCTGGGCTAATTCACATCATTTGGACCCTGTTATAGCTCCGTTGAACAAGATCTTGGAGTTTTTGACAGAATTGTTCCATGAAGGAGCTTCTCCTGCTACTTTAAGAGTGCAATTGGCTGCCATTTCTAACTTTCATGTGGAAGAATGTGGTGCGCCGATTATGGCTCACAGACTTTATAAAGCTTTTTTAAAAGGATCTTTTCACATCAGACCACCAGTTAGAATTCCTACATCACCTTGGAATCTGAACCTCTTACTTTCTAAATTGATGTTGCCCCCTTTTGAGCCAGCCTCAGTTTGCCCATTGAAATTTTTATCGTGGAAAACTCTATTCCTGGTGGCCATTACATCCGCTAGGCGAGTGTCTGAGCTTCAGGCTCTTTCTATTAAACACCCTTATTTAATTTTCCACTCTGACAGAGTATCCCTTCGCACTAATCCATCCTTTCTCCCCAAAGTTTGCTCTACTAATAATATTAATCAGTCCATTGAATTACCCACCTTTTTCAAAAATCACTCTAATAAGTTAGAGTATATGTTGCACAAGTTGGATGTCCATAGACAACTCAGGTTTTATTTGGATAGAACAAAAGATCACAGGAAATCTGATCAACTGTTTGTAGCCTTTGCTGACAGCAGGAAGGGTGTAGCAGTTACGAAACAAACTCTTTCCAAATGGCTAACTGATTGTATCACACACGGTTATGAGGCTTCTAATCAAACCTTATCGGTCAAACCTAAAGGACATTCTACGAGATCAGTGTCTACATCTTTAGCTCATGCAGCTCGCTTACCATTAGACACGATTTGTGCGGCTGCTACTTGGGCTAAACCACATACATTTATCTCTCATTACAAAGTGGACAGGGTTTCTAGGGATAGGGCAACCTTTGGTTCCACTGTGCTCAAGAACGTTCTCCCGTGAGTTCCTCAGGATCATGGAGCTAGGGACGCTACCCATGTGTAAGAACAAAGGTGAGATTGAACACTCTCACATATAGAAGTTATGTCCTTACCATAACGTTCCATGTGGAGTGTTCATCCCGCCTTTGTTCTTACACTCCCACCCTTCCCACCCTTAGGAAGAACGTTCAGTTTGGTGCCTGGTCTGGAGTATTCTCCTTCTGCAGTTGCAATAGTTGTATTGTATGATACACTTGTGTGTATATATATATATATATATATATATGTTTATATGTATATAGATGATCCTATGATTATGTAAATTTTGGTATGTGTGTGTGCTCTCTATGGCTGGTTTGCTTGCAAACTAGATCTGAGGTAAAAGCAGAGGGGGATTGTGGGTATTAGGTGATCTCGAGCTTCTTCTCGATGCAGAGCTTGCAAGCGGCCGACACGGAGCCGAGGATCAGCTCCGAACCCATGTGTAAGAACAAAGGCGAGATGAACACTCCACATGGAACGTTATGGTAAGGACATAACTTCTATTTATCCCCTTTGGGAAAAAACATGTACCCATGAATTACCACATAGGTGGCAGTACACTAAACACCAAAAAATGTGATAAGAGACTTAGGGACACAGGTGGACTGTGGTCTCACCTTCGAAAACCACATTGCCTCAACAGTCAGGAAATCCTTCTATGTGGCACACCTCATCACTAAGGGCTTTTCATCCAGAAAAAAGGAGGCCATTGTCCCACTGTATTCATCCCTCATTAGACCCATTATAGAATACAATGCCTCGTTTGGTATGTACCTCTCAAGACATCTGCAACAACTGGAAAGGCCGCAGAAATACCTCACTAAAAGAATCAGAGGCCTAAAGCAGACGCCGTATGCTGACCATCTAAAAAAACTCCAGCTATACTCTGTCACATATCGTCTACTCAGAGCTAATCTCTGCTTAACATACAAGGCCATGTCAAACCCAGAGCTGTTGGACATGCTACACTTAAAGAAATCCCAATCCCTCCGAGCCACATGCTTCAGGGAACTAAACCTTGTCATCACAATGAACAAAACATGCTGGGGGGATAGGTTCCTGACCCAGAGACTCCCCAGACTGTGGAATAAACTGCCCATACATGTCAAGCAGAGTGCCTCTTTGGACCTCTTCAAAAGGAACCTTGACGGTTGGATGGAAGATAGGAAATTCACCCCAGGGATCACTTCAGTCTCCCTGCTAGACAGGGGTCCAGGGAAGTAAATACTGTGGGAAGAAATAGCCAGGGAATTGTTATGGCTGGGCTTGTATAGGCCCTAGGGCCGATAGCCTAGTACCAACCTATGAACTCCTAATTTGCAATTATCTGCAAATTTAGTTAGCCAGAGACCATTGACGTTGGCCTTGGCTTCAGAGAGGTAAATGCCAAAAAGGAGTGGTCCAAGGACCAGTCCATAGGGGACTCCATTTGTGACTGGCCTCTTTGTAGAGATGGACTCCCCAATTCTAACTTTTTGGGTCCTGTCTATAAACCAGTTGGCTATCCACTGGGTGACATACAGGTTTGTACCTAACCTCTTGAGTTTGTCAATAATGCCTGAGTGGGGTGGGGTATTGTGTCAAATGCTTTGGCCAAGTCAAGGTTGGCAGTGTGAACCAGTTTGCCCCATCCATTGCTTTGCTGACCTTCTCAAAGAAGTCCACCAGGTTGAGTAGGCATGACCTGCCCTTGATGAAACCAAACTCGGTTGGGTCCGTTGTCTGGAGTTTTACTATATCATTATTGATCATTTCCATGATAATTCTTTCCATGACTTTGCATACAAGACTATTGAGTCTGCTTTTGAGGTGGTAGAGAGAGTGTTCTCTTCTAGAGGACAGATGACCCTCCCCCCGGATCTTCCTTCTGGATCCCATTTGTCTTTCTGCCTTAAACCTCAACACTGTACTCCACAGGGACAGTCAGCCCAAAGTCTGTAGGTTACCCAGCAGGGTATACTTATATCATCCAATACTTCTACAGAGCATCCCACCAAAGATGTTCATAGGAAGGGAAAGTGCAAGAGAAGGCACTTAGACTCCCCCCAGGAGTTGATCACTGAAGATACCGATTTCAGTGAAGGGGAAGGGTCCCCAAGATCACCACCTGACAATGTCTCCTTTGGAGACATTTTGGAGAGCCTTAAGCAAAGTGGCCTACCAATAACCCGTCACAAGAGGAATTGTATTCCTGGAGGCATTTGGGTCTGGCTCATCTACTTCCAGAGTGACTCCACCCACCGATGAGCTTATTGATTAGATCTCTTGGCGGGTGTGGAAGGAACCCAATTCTGTTGAGCTGATCCCTAAGAGAACAGAGAGGATCCTGGCACCACCAAGGGGAAGAGAGTTCTGGAGCAGAGGAGTACTAGTAGTTGCCATGATTGTAAGTGCAGCCACAAAGAAAGATCTCACGGAACAAAGTTCATCTGTTCACCCCTAGGGCATTGGACAGATTTGGGAAGTATGTTTATGCTTCAGCGACTTTCACACATAGCTTGCTGAATTACTTAGTGCACTTCACCAGACTTCAGAGGGATTTGATTAAAAAACTTTCCAACTCCCTCTCAGGAACAGTAGCTGCCAAGGCACAGACTTCCATTGCCTCACAGTTGGCTACTCTACAGTCCATTTCAAATTCATCCATGAGGCTCATTTCACATGCAGTTGAAGGTACCCCAAGGGCGATGGGTTCAGACATTTCCATTAGGAGACATGCCTGGATGCAGCTGTGTAATTTCGCTGAGCCCTTAAAGTCCTGTTTCATCAGTGCCCCCTTTGACAGAAATTCTTTGTTTGGCCCTAAAATTAATGACTCACTCTCCTGGTGTGAGCAAGATGGTAAGACCCTTTCTGCAGTGGGCATATGTTTTCTGACTCCTCAAAGAACCTTCTCTTGGAATCAATGCGGTGGTCAAAAATGTGTTTCAGAAAGTCACAGGATGTTATGTGATCCTATCTCGCCTACATTCTGACTGATGGGTTCGGAGCCGATCCTCGGCTCCGACTCGGCACGCTTATGCCAAAGAGCGAAGTCTCTTATTGGCTGAGCTTATTATATCCCAGGATGCACCACTACCAGTCCCCCAGATCTCGTTTGCCGCTATCAAGCAAAGACGTGGTCTCGAGCTGGCTGAGCTAAGTAGTGTTTTTCACTTACTTTCCTGTCAGGGATTTCCTAGAATTTCAACAAAAAGCTGTTTTAACGGCTATTTCGTCTTTTTGTGTATGACTGGATATTTTTGTGAAGTATTTGTGTGGTGATTGCCTTTTTTCTGACTAGAAGTTCCCTTTCAGTTGAAGGGCCTTCCCCTGTCAGTCACTTTGTCTTCAAGTTCCGTTTTTATTTAAGGGTTCTAGTTTTTCTTCTTTGTGACAGTTCTTGGTTATAAAAAAAAAAAAAAAAAAAAAAGAGAGAGAAAAGTTTTTTCTCTGTGATAGTGTGTTTTGTTTTTGGCTGTTACACTTGATTGGTTGCCATAATGTCACAGGCTCCTAGGCCTTCAGGTTTTAAGAAGTGCACTAAGTGCAGCTTCAAAATGTCTATTACAGATGACCACTCTCTTTGTGTGTACTGTTTGGGCGCCAAACATTTGCAGGAGTCCTGTAGCGTGTGTCACGCGTTTTCCTCGAGGGTCCTCCAAGAGAGGAAAAATAAACTTATTTTAAAATGCCTTATTAAACCCTCATTTGAAGAGGCATTAGCTTCCTCTCCTTCTCCTGCTAAAAAGAAAAGGGCGTCGGCTCCAACCAGTCCGTCGGAACCGACCGCCAAAAGACATAGGCAGGCTTCTCCTTCGGCTCCACGGACTTCGGAGCCGAGGGCGGAACGGTCTGCCTCGATGCCTCCAGCCTCGACTCCTCTGGGTTCGGAGCCGACGGCTGGGGCATCGAGAGGCGGGAGTCACCTTCATCGGCTCCACTGATCTCGAGCCGATGAAGGTTGTCCGCTCAGACACTTCCTCCTCGGCGAAGCCCTCTTCGCACCGATGGAAATTGGTTTGGACACTCCTTGGCGCCGATAATTGTCGAGTCGATTCGAGCCGGTCCCCTAGTCCCTTGGAGCCGTTGGAGAGGCCTACTCGGACCCATTCGGTCTCTTCCAGGTCATCAAGGATGTCAGATTCGGACATAGACAGGGTGCTCCAAAGACTTTTCCAGTCCCCAGTCTTTCAGAAATTTGTTTCGCTCCGACCCAATTGGCTTCGGAGCCGATAGCCCATTCCATTGCCATTCCTCCTCCGACCGCTTCGGCTCTGTCGGAGCAGGTGCTGATGGAGCCAGTGGAGATCCTAGGGTCGGCTCCGACCCTTACTCCAACCCCGCCTTGGTCCGAGTTTAGCACACGGACTTCTTCGGCCGGACCCGGGGTGACGTTTGGGACCAATGCTGTCGGTTCCAAGCCTCCCTCTCGGTGCTTCGGCCGTGGGACTTCCGTCTGCTATCATGGCTCTGGAGACTGGACCCTCCCAGGATTCTGGGGTCCGCCTTCAGAGCTATGAGGAGTGCCTTGGCCAAGTCTTCTTCGCCATCTCACGGCTTTACCGGCACCTTCCTGGGCATGGAGACTGGGTCTTTGGCAGTTCCCCTGTCTCTAGGCAGCGGAGCCCCGGGGCCTGAGGTTACCCCACTGGGGGTTCCCCTCCTCCTGAGGGTCTTTTCGAGTTGTCTTGGAGGAGCCCCAAGGAAGAGATCGTGCAAGAGGAAGCACGTGGTCTCCCCGATGAGTCTCTTACATCGGACACTGATCTTGATGATGCGGAGGGGTCCCCAAAGTCGTCCTCGGATGATGTCTCATTTGCAGACATTCTAGAGATCCTCAAGCAACGAGGCGGCTGGAATTCCAAACCCCCTCCGCTGATGAGTCGGTGTTCCTCAAGGCCTTCGGGCTCAGCCCTCCGCCTCCTGGGTGTCTCCGCCCGACGAGCTCCTGGATTTGGTTTGTCGGAGGCGTGGGAACATCCAGATACTGTGGAACCAGTGCCTTCTCGCCCTAACAAATTTTTGTCTGCCCCACCCGAGAAGGAGTTCTTAACGAAGGCGTGGCTGTAGATGCCATGGTGGTGGCATCTGCTACCCAGCAGGACGTGGCAGAGGCTTCAACGTCCGTCCATCCTCCTAATAAGGAGTCTAGGAGCATGGACTGCACGGGAAGCGCACCCTGACTTCAGCTGCCTTTACTCTGAGGTCCCTGAATTATTTGGCACATTTCACTAGACTACAGAGGGATCTGGTCAAGGAGCTCTCAGACTCCCTCTCAGGTAACCTACCTGAGCAGCTAGCCCAGTCGGTTAGCTCTCAGTTGGCTATCCTTACCTCGATTTCTAACTCGTCCATGAGGCTCATTTCATATGCGGCTGAAGGGGCGGGCAGAGCGGCAGGCACAGGCGTGGCTCTCGGAGACAAGCCTGGCTCCGTTGTGTCATTTCGGAGGCCTTCAAGTCTTCCTTTGCCGACGCTCCCTTTGATGGGTCCTCTTTGTTTGGACCCAAGGTAAAGACACTCTTACCGCTGTGAGCAGGAGGGAAAGACTTTATCTGCCGTAGGAGCACGTTATTCCACTCCCTTCGGCCTTATCCCAAGGCTAAAGAGGAGGGAAGATGTGGTTCCAAATCACAGAAATTCTTTCCTCAACAGCAGGAAGATTCCCCTTCCAGAGGCAGAGGACGGGGAAATTTTTCTTGGAGACGCCGTCCCAGAGGCGGCAGAGGCCCCGCAACACTGGAGACCGCGAGTCCTTTCGTGGCTCTTCAGCCTCCCACACTCCATGAGGGATTGCCCGGCTGTGCTGCTCCGGAGCCAGTCGGGTGCCGTTGCCAAGCACCTAAAAGCCTGGGAGTCTATTACTCAGGACTGATGGGTGCTTGGATTATTGCCGGAGGTTACACCATTCCCTTCACACACTCACCCCCACCGTCCAAAAATCCCGGACCCACCACCCAGTCAAAGGGAAATTGCAGCCGTAGAAGCTTCAAAGCTGCTAGAAAAAGGAGTCATCCAACCGGTCCCCACAGACCAGATTGGATCCGGAAATTACTCAAGGTTCTTTTTAGTGCCAAAAAAGACAGGGGACCTGAGACCCATTTTGGATCTCAGCAAACTAAACCAGTCCGTCATGAAGTCCAAATTCCGAATGGTCACTTTACAATCCATTGGAGAAAGATGTTTGGATGTGCTCCATAGATCTCAAGGACGCCTATTATCACATACCGATACATCAGGCGTCCAGGAGGTATCTGCGCTTCAGCCTGGGAGACAGTCATTTGCAATTTTGTGCTCTGCCCTTTGGTCTCACCACAGCCCCCAGGGTGTTCACCAAGTGTTTGGCAGTAGTGACTGCTCACCTGAGGAGTCTCGGATTCCAAGTGTTTCCCTATCTGGACGACTGGCTCCTGACTGCCACCACCAGGCATCTACTACTAGAGAACCTACAAGCCACCATCTCCCTGGGTGCTTCCCTGGGAATTACATTCAACTGGTCAAAGTCTGTCTTGCTGCCTTCTCAGCGCATAAGATTCATAGGAGCACAGATAGACTCAAAATTAATGCGAATCTTCCTTCCTACCGAAAGGATACAAACATTACAAGATCAAGTCTGAGCCCTGCTTCTAAGATCCAAAGCCCCAGCCAGGATGGTCCTGCAACTTTTATGTTCAATGTCTGCCACGGTTCTCCTAGTTCCTCTGGCAAGATTGCACATGAGGATTCTTCAGTGGCTGTTATCGACACAATGGTCTTTTCAGGATCTCCCCCTCAATCATCACATACTGATTACAGAAACGTGCAAACGGGACCTCCGCTGGTGGCTTCTGCCATCCAATCTGAATCAGGGAAGACCTTTTGTTATACCCCTCCGGTGGCCACCTTGACAACGGATGCCTCCCAGACGGGTGGGGGGCATTGTCTGGGCAGGTCAGTTCAGGGTTCTTGGCTTCCAAACGAAACATTTCTCCATATCAATGTGTTGGAAATGAGGGCTGTACTTCTGTCCCTACAAGCCCTCCACAAGTTTCTCCCTCAAGGCATTATCGCCATCCACACAGACAACATGTCGGTGGTCTGGTATCTAAACAAACAAGGAGGGACCAGATCTTACCCCCTTTGCAGAGAGGCCATGAGGGTGTGGGAATGGGCAGTGGCTACCAAGCGCTTTCTGGTAGCGACCCACATTCCAGGAACATCCAATGTATTGGCAGACAGACTGAGCAGGACTATTCTCTCTCCTCACGAGTGGTCTCTGAACGAAACAGTAGCAGCTCAGATTTTCAAACGATGGGGGATTCCGTGCTGCGACCTGCTTGCAACACCACGAAACACGAAGTGAAAAAGGTTCTTTTCCTTGACCCCGTGTCAAGGGGAGGCAGCTACGGATGCTCTAGTCCAACCTTGGCCAACAGGACTGCTTTATGCTTTCCCTCCGATTCCACTCCTCCCCAAAGTCATCCAGAAAGCTTCCCAATTGGGGTCCACAATGATTCTAATTGCTCCGTACTGGCTTCGTCAGGTATGGTTCCCCTACCTACAGAAATATACTCTGGACGGTCCTTGGTTCTTGGATCTAACTCCGTACCTTCTGGTTCATCAGTCGGGACAACAGCACCAGTCCCTTTACACTTTGAAATTAACAGCTTGGCTCCTCCACTTCCGACTTTAGTCAGAAATCACACCTTGGACCCGGAAGTTATTCACATTTTATCTTCAGCCCACAAACCCACCACTAAGAAATTGTATCACAGTAAGTGGAAGAGGTTTGCTATCTGGGCTCAACTCAGAGGCTTAGACCCTATTACTGCCCCGATACCAGAGGTCTTGAAATTTTTAACATCCTTGTTTAATCAAGGATCTTCAGTCTCTACTATTAAAGTCCAACTAGCAGCTATCTCCAAATTTCACGATTCCATAGACCCACCGTTGATGAGCAGCAGATTATGTAAAACTTTCATGAAAGGTGCTGTGCATTTAAGACCCCTAGTTTTTCATCCTGCGCCTCCGTGGGATCTTGATTTGGTACTTCGTGCCTTAACATCTTCCCCCTTTGAACCAGCTGCTACATGTGAGTTGAAATATCTGTCTTGGAAAACTGCCTTCTTAATTGCAATTACCTCTGCAAGAAGAGTTTCAGAACTTCAAGCCCTATCTATCAAACCACCGTACTTGATTTTTCACAAGGATAGAGTATCACTTAGACCTAATCCATCTTTTGTCCCAAAAGTTTGCTCTAATCTCTGTCTCCAACAATCTTTAGAGCTACCAGTTTTCTTTCCAAAATTTTCAAACAAAGCGGAATACACCTTCCATACGTTGGATGTTCACAGGCAATTGCGCTTCTATCTAGATAGGACTCAGCAAATTCGGAAAACAGATCAATTGTTTGTGTCCTTTTCAGATAATAAACTGGGTAAAACCATCACTAAAGCTACTATTGCCAAATGGATCAGAGATTGCATAACTCAAGCTTATTCCTCTTCAAATAAGCAACTTACAACATCTGTCAAAGCTCACTCTACTAGAGCTATGGCTACCTCTATTGCATTCCATTCCAAGCTCGCTATTTCTGAAATTTGTGCTGCGGCTACTTGGTCCAACGCCCACACTTTCATTTCCCACTATAAATTGGATGTGGCATCTAAAGGACGAGCATCATTTGGTTCCACGGTACTCAGGAGTGTTTTCCAGTGAGCCACCCAGGATTTAGGTGCTAGGGACGCTGTCCCATCAGTCAGAATGTAGGCGAGATAGGATCACATAACATCTTTTAGTTATGTACTCACCATAACTTCAGATGTTTGGGATCCATCTCGCCTACATTCCTAATACCCACCCTCCTTCCCCCTGCCTTGGAGATCAGAAGAGATTGAACGGTTTGGGTTCTACTGTTTTTATCTTGTATCATCTGTCAATGTTATATAAGCAGTGCATGCGTGTGTGCATGTATGCGGACAAACTAGATCTGGGGGACTGGTAGTGGTGCATCCTGGGATATAGTAAGCTCAGCCAATAAGAGACTTCGCTCTTTGGCATAAGCGTGCCGAGTCGGAGCCAAGGATCGGCTCCGAACCCATCAGTCAGAATGTAGGCGAGATGGATCCCAAACATCTGAAGTTATGGTGAGTACATAACTAAAAGTTCCTTTCCATGGTCCACATGGAGAGAGGTCCCCCAGGGGGAAAAGGGGGAACTCTAACGGAAGACACCACCCACATGTTAGAGGGGACCAGTAGAACCAGGGGTCCAGAGATTCCTTCTCTGACAGACCCTACCAGCAATCCTGAAAGGAGGCCTGACTGTCCACCTCTGGAGGTGGTCAGGGGACATCTATCCCTGCACCAGAAAGCCTGGATGTTCTTCATACCACATTGCTGCAGTCCTAACACTTGGGTAGTCCGCTGTCCCAGTCGGCCCGAATACCAAAGTATATGGCTGACGTCGGTCAAGGCGCATTAGTCTGACGTCAGGACGTCAGGGTACAAATGCGCATGACCGACGTCATATCCTCAGTCTTTTTTGCCGCATGGTCCGATGCAGAAGCAGTTTTGCAAGTGCAGGTTGGCGTTCTGAGATTTTCCAAAGTCGGAGTTTCAGACCGAATCCAAGTTGGCTAAGTACCCGTTAGATTATTTTGTTTTTCTTGCCCCAGTATTTTACCGGATGTCAGAAAAAGTGAATAACTGTATTTCTTGTGGGAAACAGATACCTCATAGGGATTATCATACCTTGTGTATACCTTGCTTAGGGCCTGAGCACGACGTTGTTGGCTGTCGCTCTTGTGCTAGATTTAACAAACGCACTATAAGGAGAAGATTAGATTGTGCCAGGTTGGTTTTTGGGAAGCGGTGTAATTATAAAATGCCGTCGGATGCTCCGGCCGCTTCGTCAAAAAGCGCAAGGACAAAACAGCAAAGCCTAGGCTGGAAGAACCGTCCGTCCCGGACGTCGGTTCTTTAGAGGGCTCGGTGGAGCCAGGGGTTCAGCCAGAAATTTCTTTGGAATCCCAGGGAGAGACTTTATTACTGCAAGATGTGACCTCTCAGGAGGTAGGCCAGGCGGAAGGGGCTTCTCAGGTAGCTGTTCTTCCCTCCCTTCCAAAGGTGGTTAGGCCCTACCCGGCTGTTTCCAAGGCTTCTCCCAGGGCAGGACAGGTTTTGTTTCAGGAGTTACCCCTAGTTCTTCAGGGTCTGTACCTAAGAAGCATATGCTTAAGATGGCAGAAGATTTGATTACTATGATTAGAGGTTCTATGCCCCCTCCTGATAAGAGGCCTAGGGTGGAACCTGAGCTTGGGAGTTTTGAGCAGTGTTCGGATGCTTCTGAGTCAGGAGTATTCCCCTTACTCTGATTCTGATGTAGATGATTCTACTCCTTCTGCTTCTCCTCCTGAGGATTTTTCATTTTCAGAGACTCTTCATTCCATGAGGGAGCATTTTAAATGGGAAGGTCAGGATTTCTCTGATTCCAGGAAAAGGCTTAGGGAATTTTTGTTTCTACCCCAGCATAGGCCTTTAGCTATACCTCCTGTTCTAGATGTGGTAGAGGATGTTTTTGCAGAGGCTTCTCTGAACCCTGACTCTTTGCCTCCTGCTCCAGTTAAACCGGATAGATATTATAGGGTGCCTGAAGCTCATAAGTATCTTTTAAGAGTCCTAGGGCAGACCCAGAAACTGTTTCACAGGGGCCTAAAGGTGTTAAGGCTTCTGTTGTTAAAAATCCTGTTCCTCCAGATAAAGAGGCTAGGGCTTTGGATAGATGGGGAAAGAAAGTGTATACTTCTTCCACTTTGGCCATGAGAGCTTTGAACTGCCAGTTTCACATGTTGAAATACCAAAATTATCTCCTTTCACAATTAAAGTCTAAGGTAGATGCTTTGGCGGAAGGTATTGAGTGTAAAGAGTTGCAGGATTTGGTTCATGTTTCTGAACAGGTGGGTAAGCATTCTTTGCAATGTGGTTTTGATGCTGTGCAGGCCTCTTCGATGGTGGCTGCCACTGGTTCGTTCTTCAGGCACGCCTGGTTGAGGGATCAGAATTTAGCTGAGCATGTGAAAACAAGGATTTTAGATGCTCCCTTACAATCTGATGTGTTGTTTGGTTCGCCTGTGGAAGCAGTTCTAAAGAAAATGGAAGACAAGGCTAAGTCTATGCAGACTGTTAAAGATTTTTTGCAGGTTCAGCCTCCGAAGTTTAGTAGAAATTGGCCTACCAAGGGGTGGACATATCCTGCTTATGATTCCCAGTCTAGGGGTAGGTCTAGACATGGTAGAGGCAGAGCTCAAGGTTCTTTTCGGCCTAGAACAGGGAGTTCACCTGCTCAGTCTTCTGGTGAGGGCAGGGGTCAGTCCTTTCGTAAACAGACACAATGACCTGCCTTTTCAGCTGCCAGAATCTTCTCGGCTGGCAGCACCTTTGGGAGGAAGGTTGGCACTTTTCAAAGAAAACTGGAGTTTAATTACCCAAGACAGATGGGTATTGGATATCATTCACCACGGTTACAGGTTTTATTTCCATACCTTGCCTCCTTTCAAAGGCATGCCAGACATTCCTCCTCAACAAAGGAAAGAGGCTCACAAGCAAATTTCTCTGTTGCTCCAAATAGGGGCCATTCAGCCGGTTCCTGTGCCAGAAAGGGGCCTAGGATTTTATTCTCGCCTGTTCCTAGTACCAAAAAGGGGAACACGTGGAGACCAATTTTGGATCTGTCTATCCTCAACACTTATCTGGACATTCCCAAGTTCAAAATGTTGACGTTACAACAGCTTTTACCTCTGCTGGGCAAAGATCACTGGATGGTAACTTTGGATCTCAAGGAAGCTTACCTTCATGTTCCTATCAGACTAATTTGCAGGAAGTATCTGCGTTTTCGAGCTGGGAATTCTCATTATCAGTTCTCTGCATTGCCCTTTGGCTTATCTACTGCCCAGAGTATTCACAAAGGTTCTGGCTCCAGTGATAGCTTTCTTCAGGCTAAAAGGAATACAAATCTATCCTTATTTGGACGATTGCCTGATTCTGGCTCAAGGAAGGACGTGCTTCTTCAGCATTTGGAATATGTGATAGCAGTGCTAAGATGCCTAGGGTATTCTGTGAACGAAATAAAGTCCAGTTTAGTACCCTCTCAAGACATGTGCTTTCTGGGTGTGAGACTGAATACAGCAACCCAGATGGCCTTTTAACCCCGGACAAACAAAAGAATCTTTCTCTTTACTTCCATCAACTATCTCATCAGTCCGGGCTGACTGCAAGGACAGTCCTTCAAGCCTTAGGGTTCATGGCATCTTGTATTCTGGTACTTCCCAATGCCAAACTGCATATGAGCAAGCTACAATGGTATCTTATAAATGTATGGACACAGCACTGCCAGGATTTGGACACTGTCATTCAAATAATACCTTGCATTCAAAAGGAATTTTTGTGGTGGGCTCAGGAATGTCACCTAAACAAGGGACTCTCTGTGACCCGGCCAGAGGCGAGTCAGATTCTAACGACAGATGCCTCAGACACAGCTTGGGAGCTCATCTGAATGGAAAGTGGATACAAGACAAGTGGCCTGCCAGACTGCAGCATCTACATATCAACATGAAGGAGATGTTAGCAGTCCAGTTTGCATTACTGGCTTTCAAGGATTTACTTCTTCCAGGGCAGGTGTTGATTCTAACAGACAACACAACTGTCATGTGGTACATCAACAAACAAGGGGGAACACATTCTTATCCTCTATGCAGGCAAGCAATGATTTTGTGGGAGACTGCGTTAAGCTTGCAGCTGAATCTTCAAGCAAGGTTTCTGCCAGGAGCACAGAACTCCTTAGCAGATGTGTTAAGCAGGCAAATCATGGATCCCCACGAGTGGAAACTGGATCTTCATGTATTTCAGACATTGACAGTGTCATGGGGAACTCCAGACATAGATCTGTTCGCTTCTCCACTAAACCACCAGCTGCCAAAGTTTTGCACGATAAGGTTTCATCACACAGCCTGGAAAGTGGATGCTCTTTCTTTCAGTTGGAAAAATCTTCATGTGTATGCCTTTCCACCTCTGCCTCTCCTCCCAAAGGTACTTCTAAAGGTCAGACAAGACAAGCCAAGGATGATTTTAATAGCTCCAGATTGGCCTCGGCAGCACTGGTACCCATTGCTGAGGAGTCTGGTAAGGAAGCCTCCATGGCCCTTACCTTTGATTCCACACCTATTGTCTCAGAAGGACGGGCATCTGCTCAATGTCAAGCTTCACTCTCTTCATCTAACAGCTTGGCATATTCTGTTTTGAACCATAGCAGGTCTCAGCTTCCTCAACAAGTTTTGAATGTGATTATGGAAGCCAGAAGACCTAGTACAAGGAAAGTGTACGCAGGAAAATGGAAGAGATTTTTATTTTGGTGTGCAGCAAATGATTTGGATGTTTCGGAGCCAAATTTGAGTATGGCTCTTCAATATCTTACTGAGTTATTGGACAAAGGTTTGTCTTTCTCTTCCATTAAGATTCATGCTGCAGCAATTTCAGCTCACTATGATTGTGACCCACCATTGTTTTCTAATCCTTTGTTCAAGCAATTTCTTAGAGGGGCAAAGAATATAAGACCCCCACGTAGAGCTCCTACTCCTGCTTGGGACCTCAATTTTGTGTTGGAGAAACTCACTCTACAACCTTTTGAGCCTGCAGCTACTGCTGAATTGAAATATTTGTCATGGAAGACTGCTTTTTGTTAGCCATTACATCTGCAAGAAGGGTGTCTGAATTGCAGGCCCTTATGGCGGTTGAGCCTTTCCTGATTTTTCATAAGGATAGGGTATCTTACGCACTAATCCTTCCTTTATGCCTAAAGTGGTTTCTAGTGTGGCTTTAAACCAAACTATTCATTTGCCTACCTTTTATGCAGATCCCCAAAATAAGGGGGAAAAGATTTTGCACACTTTAGATGTACACAGGCAGTTGCGTTATTATTTAAGCAGGACTAAGGATTTTAGGCAGTCTCAGCAGTTGTTTGTTTCTTTTGCTTTGAGTTCTCAGGGCAAGCCTGTGTCAAAACAAACTATTTCTAAGTGGATTGGGTTTTGCATTGCATTTTGTTATTCCCATCATGGCAAGGAGATTCCAGCTGGGATTAGGCCTCATTCCACTAGGGCTACTGCCACTTCAACAGCATTTCTAAGGGGTGGCAACTAAGGATATTTTGGAGGCAGCTACTTGGAGTTCAGTGCATACTTTCTCTAAGCATTACCACCTTCCTCTCTACTCTAAATCTAGGGCTGGTTTTGCCACGGCTATTTTGCAGGGCATGTTGTCAGCTCCTGCTTCCTTATGATTTGCCAGCCTCCCTTACCTCTGCTTTGGGATTCTACCCAAGTGTTAGGACTGCAGCAATGTGGTATGAAGAACATAGTACAGTTTTGTACCTACCATAAATGTAGATGTTCGAAGATCCACATTGCTGCAGTCCAATTTACCCTCCCTCCTTCCCCTCTGTGTTTAGGGGTGGTTGTGTGGGTATGGTTATACTCTTGTAAATTTGTATATATTGTATATATATTTGGTGCAGGAGTGTGTGGTGTTTTTGGTTTTAGCCTTATCTTTTTAGGGTCTTCTGACATCTGGGGCAAGAAAAGACTGAGGATATGACGTCGGTCATGCGCATTTGTACCCTGACGTCCTGACGTCAGACTAATGCGCCTTGACCGACGTCAGCCATATACTTTGGTATTCGGGCCGACTGGGACAGCGGACTACCCAAGTGTTAGGACTGCAGCAATGTGGATCTTCGAACATCTACATTTATGGTAGGTACAAAACTGTACTTTATACATTACAAAAGACACATGGGTGCAGAGGATCATTTCCAGAGGTTATATAATTCCAATTTCCCTACCCTGTCCTTCAATAGTAAACAAAATTCTTGGTGTTCCACCCAGTCAGAGGAAAGCAGCAGCTCTAGAAATAAAAAAAGCTACTAGATGAAAGAGTCATCCAAGAGGTCCCTCAGACTAGAAAGAGTCCAGAACTTACTCAAGATTCTTTTTAGTACAAAAGAAAACAGGAGACTGGAGACCAATTTTGGATCTCGGCAATCTGAATAAATCGGTTCAGTATAAAAAAAATTTCCAGATGGTCATGGTTCAGTCCATTTTGCCTTTCCTGCACAAGGATGACTGGATGCGCTCAACAGATCTTCAGGATGCATACTGTCACATAAAAATGAACAGCAATTCAGGAGATACCTATGCCTCCAGCTAGGAACCAGTCATTACCAATTCAGAGCATTGCCCTTTGGCCTCACCACAGCCCCCAGGGTGTTCACCAAATGCATGGCATTAGTAGTAGTTCACTTGAGACTGCATGGATTCTGGGGGGTTCATTACCTGGATGACTGGTTCATAACCACTCCAACCAGGCATCTATTGATCAAAGCAAGAGATTATATACTCCAGCTGTGGTCTCACCTAAGCATTGCCATCAATCTCGACAAATTTCAGCTAGAACCAACTCAAGTGCTGGAATTCAAAGTAGCCTTTGTAAATACTGTATCAGTGACAGCCTCCCTTCCCTTCCCAAAGGTACAAACGATACAATTTCAAGTCAAAAAGATAATTCAAAATTCCTGACTGTCAGCGTGATTGATTCTACAGGCTTTAGGGTCAGTATCTGCTACCATAATTCTAGTTCCATTGACAAGATATCATATGAGAATTCTTCAATGGACACTGATGACTCAGTGGTCCATTTTGTACCAGCCTTTGTCCACCCAGATCAAAATAACTCAGGCATGCAAAAGGTACCTCAGGTGGTGAATTTGCTTGGAGCAGATTTTACAGGGCCTCCTTTCGTATTTCCTCAGCGCAAAGCCATAGTGATCACGGATGCATTCCGATTTGGATGGGGAGACATTTCTTGGGAAAGACAGTCTAAGGCACCTGGTCCCCAGAAGAGGCCACCATGCATATCAATGTCTTAGAATTGAAAGCAGTTCTCCTAGCGTTGCAGGCCTTCCAAAATTCTCTCCCTTCAGGGAATATTCTGATTCAGATGGACAAAATGTTGGTAGCCTGGTACATCAACAAACAAGGAGGAACCTGAGCTTACCCCTTATGTCGAGAAATTCTGAGAGTGTGGCAATGGGTGATCTCATCCAATCGATTTCTGATAGCAATGCACATTCCGGGAGAAATCCAGCATTATAGAAGACAAGTTGAGCTGGTCCATCCTATTGCCTCACGAATGTTCTCAACAAGAAAATTGCAGAAAAGATATTCTGACAATGGGGACAGCAGTGCTGTGACCTCTGCATCTCTCCTCAACAAGTGCATCAGTTTTTTTTGCCTTGATCACCCCACCAGGGGAATCACAGAGAGACGCTGCCTTCCTTGGCGCCCACTGGTCTCCTCTATGCCTACCCTCACAACTCCTCTAATCCCCAAGTTTCTTCAGAAAGCATCTCAATTGAAGAGCACAGTCATCTTCATTGCCCCTTATTGGCCTTATCAGATTTGGTTCCCCTTCCTTTGGCCTCATCTAGTTCATCCTCCTTGGATTCTGGATGCAGTTCCAGACCTTCTGTCTCACCTGACAGACATGATTCACCCAGACATTTTGGGCCTAAAGTTGACCGCATGGTTTCTTGAATTCCATTGATTGCAAGACAACCCAGGCTGTCCTCCTCTGTTTGTCACTTTTTTTGTCTTTCACAAGGCTTCCACTAGGAAGATTTATGGAAGTAAATGGAAAAGATTTCTTTTTTGGTCACAACAGAAAGACACTGACCCTTTTTTCAGCACCAGTACCCAAAGTTACTGAATTTTTGCCTACTATTTTTAACGAAGGGGCTAGTTCCTCTATGATTAAAGTACAATTAGCTGCCATTTCTAATTTTCTTATAGGAGTTGACAATTCTACTTTAGCTTCCTCACGACTTTGTAAGGCAATTATAAAAGAAAACTTTTTACTGAGACCCCCCTTTAAAGATCTTACTTCACTGTGGGATTTGAATTTAGTGTTACAAGCCCTAACTCAATTACCATTTGAACTGGCTGCAAAGTGTGAATTAAAGTTTTTAACTTGGAAAACTATATGTTTGTTAGCCATAAGAAGAGTTTCAGAATTTCAAGCCTTATCTTCTAAATCTTCTTATTTCATTTTTGAAAATAGTAGGGTGTCCTTATGAACCAATCAATCCTTTCTTCCTAAGATGGTGTCAGGATTCAACATTAATCAATCTATGAATCTCTCAATTTTCTTTCCAAATTTCTCAAACAAAGGGTAATATATTTTACACTTGTTGGACATTCACAGACAACTATGTTTCTATCTGCAAAGAACTGAAAAATTCAGAAAATCAGGTCAATTATTTGTGTCTTTTTTAGAATCAAGTTTGAGAAAGCCAGTTACCAAAGTAACTTTAGCTAAGTGGCTTCCTGATTGCATTTCCTTTGCCTACAACAAATTGGGTTAATCTTTGCCAAAAACATTGAGGGCTTATTCAATCAGGCCCATGGCAACCACTTCAGCATTTCTATCTCGATCATCCTTGGATGATATTTGTGGTGCAGCTACTTGGGCTAATCCTCATGCTTTTATTACTCATTACAAAGTTGATCTAGTTTCTAGGAGAAGAGTAGCCTTCGGCTCAACAGTACTCAGGAATATCCTTTCTTAGAGTCCACCAGGGATTCAGGTAGCTGGGGACTCTGTCCCACATGTTGAGGAACAAATGAAAATTGACAACATAAGATAAAGAAGTTATGTACTCACTATAACATTCCACCTGGGTTGTCAATTGTCATTCTTCCTCAACTTCCCTCCCTCCAACCCCCTACCTTTTATTTATGACTTCTGGAAGAATGAGAAGATACTATGGGAACCAAAGTTCTGTTTTTTGAGCTCCAGATAATAGTTTCTTATATAAGCATTATTTCTTGCATTGTTATTTAACAATAAAGGGCAGCAAACAAGACTTGAGGTATGGAGGGGGTCTTGAGCATTATGGGTAAGGGAGGTGCTCAAGAGTTTGCAGTATCCATGAGCTGTAAAAAGCAGCCGAGTCGGATCTGAGGATTCGATCTGAACCCACACGTTGAGGAAGAATGAAAATGGACAACACAGATGGAACGTTATGGTGAGTACATAACTTCTTTTTTTCTGGTATTTTGATATATATTCATATACACATATATGTATATAACACTGTTTTGATATACTGGTTATTCCCATCAATGTTACTAAGTAATGGATCTGATGTTGTCGTTTTCATTCTTCCTCAATGTATGGGTACCAGATCTGTCCTTGAATCTGACTTGGCCACATTTACTAGACTTTGGCTGCAACTCTTGAGCTCCTTTTACCCATAATGCTCCATTTAGCCCAGAGTACCTCAGATCTCATTTGCCACCATCTCACATGGATCCAGATCCTGCTCAAAGAGCAAAACTTGATATAGTCTTCTGAATTGTGAGTAATGTCTATTTTATAAACTGTTCTTAACTTCTCCTTTTAGTCCACCTTTTACAGTTAGTCAAGTTTTTCTTCAATTTTTTTCTCCCATTAGACTACTTTTCTCTTCTTATTTTCTCTGGTACCTTCTAACGTACCATTGTTGGTACTTCTTCTTTTCTCTTTTCTTCTACCCTTTAAAGGGTACTCTCTTTACCATTGTTGGTAATTTTTGTCTCTGATCTACTGGCAAAAAAAAAGTTTCTGTGCTAGTACTGTACTTTTCCTGTATTCTTATTTCCAGCCATGGCTGAAAAACCAAATGCTGAGTACAAATTGGAAATTAAATACCACTAAACAAATCAAAAAAACGCATACAGTCTTTTTCATTTGGAGCTTGTTGGAGTCTGTTGGATACTATTTTTTGATTTGTTTAGTGAAAAACCAAATGGATTTAAAAAGTGCACTTCCTGTGGGCACAAAATTCCTAATTCTGATGCCCACAGGGAGTGTGTGTATTGTTTAGGAGCAGCACATCTAAATACTGACTGCTGTGTCTATGTGGGGTATAATTCCAGAGCACTGTTGGATAGACATAACAAGTTGGTTCTCAAAGGTATGCTGCCTTCTTCTTCTCCCTCAGGGGTTCACACCTCCAGTCAACCATCAAAATCTTTATCAGATAAAGGAGTCTCATAAGAGGTCTCTAGCCATTATCCCAAAACTTCAACAGCGTCTTCTGAGCCACCACAAAAAATACCAAAGACATCAGATCAGAGTTTTTCTGATCCTAAAAGAAAACATATGGATCTAAAATTTTCACATCTGACCATTGTATTGACTAAGTCTCCTAGAATCCACTCACCCAGGTTCACCATTGAACCAGTATCTCCTTGGCTCCATTCTCAATTCTTCCAAACGCCAAGGAAAGAGTCGAGGCCACAGTCCACTATTTCATCCGTCAGGTCCTCCAGAAGTCTTTTAGAAGCAGACATGGATAGGATGATGGGGAAATTCCTCAGAGCTCAGATCCAGATGGGGGTTGTTCCATCTCCATCTCATATTGGATCCATGAGCCTCCCTTCCACTTCCCATGTTGCAATATCTCCATCTCTGATCTGTCCTTCAGTTTTGAAGCCCTTGGATCCAGGAGCCTGAGAGTGTCGATGTCGGATCTGAAGATGGCTAGGTCTTCGACTCCGACAGTCTCCCTGCCTATTTCCGCTCCAGTGCTTTTGGATTGAGATGAATCTCAGAACTGAAGAGTTGGCACTGGATCAGGGGGGTTGGGATCTATTTCAGTGTTATTGGAGCCATCCTTCCCCCACGGAGCCTCGGCATTGGATGGCTTGGGTCTTCCTTCCTCAAGGCATGAATCTGGGCAGGGATGGATTCTGGCAGCTCTGTTACCTTTGAGATTGGTGCAACCAGCCTTAGTTTTGCATAGTCTGTCAGCGTTTGAGGTAGTGGAGAGGGTTTTATCTCGACCGAGTGATTTGACTGCTCTTTCATCCTTTGGTCCCACATCCATCCCCCCTATGGATACAAACTCTGAGCCTATCAGGTCTACTACACAGGGACAGCCAGTACCAACTAGCATCCAGTTAGTTCCCATTGAGGAACTTCCCTTCTCTTTGGATACTTCTCCAGACCATCCCACTGCAGACATACCATGCAAGAGAACATGCAAAAGTAGACACATCGATTACCCTATGAAATCTCTCACTGTGGATACTGACTTCAACAAAGGGGAAGAGTCCCCCAGGTCTCCACAGGATGTTATCTCATTCAGAGACATCCTAGAAATCCTTAAATAAAAGGTGGATAGTCTTCAGATAACCCTTCCTTGGAGGAGTCAGTTTTTCTGGAAGCTTTTAGTTCTGACCCATCTATGTCTTGGGTGACTCCCCCCAGTGGATAAGCTTGTTGATTTAATCTCCCATCGGGCATGGAAGGAACCGGACTCTGCTGAACCAATTTATTGACTATCAGACAAAATATTGGCACCCCAGAAGGACAGACCTCATTGGAGCAAAGGAGTCCCTTTCAGTGCCATGGTTGTGGTGGCAGCCATGAAGCTAGCATGGCAGAGTTTCTCTGTCCATCCCCCCAGTAAAAAGTCCAGGGCATTGGACAGGTTTAGAAAGTACATATTTGCTTCAGCGACCTTTGCCTTGAGGTGGTTGAATTATTTGGCGCACTTCACATGATTACAGAGAGATCTGACCAATGAACTCTCCAAATCCCTCTTGGAGTCCTTGTCTGCAGAAGACTACAAGAGGTCCTCTTCTTAGTTGGCTACTCTTTTGTCCATTTCAAATGCATCCATGAGGTTGATATTCCATGCTGCAGAGGCTACCTCATGGTTAACTGGTTTAGGCATGGCTGATTGAAGACATGCCTGGATGCAGTTATACGACTTTGCAGAGTCTTTCAATTCTTCTTTCATTGGCGCTTCATTTGATGCAATCTTTGTTTGGCCCTTCTGTGAAAGAAATGCTTTCCTGGAGTGAACAGATTGGAAAGACACTGTCTGCCATAGGGATTTGCTTTTCTACCCCTCATTGATCCTTTTACTAGAATCAAAGAGGAGGTAAGAAAATGTGGTTCCATAAATCCCAGAGACCTTTCCAGGATTTATGCGGGGACAACTCCTCCGGGGGGGGGGGGGGGGTTCAAATGGAAGACACCATCCTTGCGGCAGAGGAGCACACAAAACTAAGGTTTCCAAGATTCCTTTTCAGATAGACCCTTTCAACACTCCTGAAGGGTTGCCTGACTGCCCACCTCTGGAAGCAGTCAGGAGGTGCTTGTCTTTGCACCCAGACTCCTGGGCTTCAAGATCAAAAGATTCTTAGGTGCTAAAAATAATGTCTATAAGATATTTCATACCCTTTTTCTAGATTCCCCCAGCCAAAAGAAGAAAGCTTCCTGATGTCCGACCCTGTCAGAGAGAAACTGCAGCTCAGAAGATTAAAAAGCTGCTAGACAAAAGAGTCATCCAGGAGGTCCTGCCAGACCAAAGAGGATTTCAGACTTACTTAAGGTTCTTTTTAGTGCCAAAAAGACAGGGAACATGAGACCAATTTTGGATCTAAGCAGCCTGAACCACTTTGTGAAAAAGTCAATTTCCAGATGGTCATGAGTCAGTCCATTTTGCCCTTTTTGTGCAAGGATGATTGGATGTGCTTACTTGATCTTTGGGATGTGTACTATCACATCAAAATGAATAGACAATCCTGAAGATTATTTCTGCTCTTCTGGCTGTGAGCCAGTCAGTATCAGTTCAGAGCCCTGCCCATTGGTCTTACCACAGCCCCCAGGGTGTTTACCAAGTGTATGGCAGTAGTAGCAGCTCACCTAAGACTGCAGGGATTCTGAGTGTTTCCATATCTAAGATAACTGGCTCCTAACCGCTTCAACCAAGCATCTCTTAGAACATTCTGGGGACTATTTGCTCAGATTTTGTCAAAGACAAGGAATTTCAGTCAACACCTCTAAATCTCATCTGCAACCTGTACAGAGCCTGGATTTCTTGGGGGCCTGGCTTCCCTTCCTACACATTGTATAGACACAGTCAAGATCCAGGTACAGCAAATTCTTGTTCATCCTTCTCCTTCAGCCAAACTTGTCTAAGGTCTAGGTTTGATGGGGGCCGCTATAACCTTAGCTCCATTGGCTCATTTTTATATGCATGTTCTTCAGTGGACTGTAGCTATTCAGTGATCTATTCTGCATCATCCATTGTCCTTTCTAGTCAAAATCACTTGAGTCTGCAAGGATCATCCTCGTTGTTGGATTCAGGCCATGCTTTTAGTCTGTCCCCTCTAGTAGCTACAATGACGAAGGATGCCACCCAATTCAAGTGGTGGGGGATTTCTTTGGACCGACGGTCCAAGGCACATGGTATCCTCCTCAAGAGATCAATTTGCATATCATTGTCCTAGAGATGAGAATGGTTCTACCAGCACTGCAGACTGTTCAAGATGTTTTTCCTCTGGGGACCATTGTGATACTAACCAACAACATGTCTTTGGTTTAGTATATCACCAAACAAGGGGGGGATCCCAATCTTATCCCTTTTGTTGAGAGGCTATGAGAGTGTGGCAGTGGACAATCTCCTCCATTTGTTTTCTTATGACAATGCACTTACTGGGGAAATCCAGCGTACTAGGGGAAAAACTCAGCAGGTCTATTCCAATGCCTCATGAGTGGTCTCTCAATCAATAGTGGACAGGATTTTCCATCATTACGGCCAATCTTGCTGCAATCTCTTTGCATCTCCCCACAACAGGTGTATCAGGTTCTTTGCCCTACTCCCCCCTCTGGGGGAGTTACCGAGAGATCTTCTGGTCCACGTCTGGCCCTCCGGTCTCCTTTATGCTTATCCCCCATTACTTCTCATTCCAAAATTCTTACCGAAAGCCAGTTGATTGAAGAGCTCAGTTATACTTATTGCCTCTTTTGGCCTTGCCAAGTGTGGGTCCCCTTCCTATGGTCTCATCTTCGATATCCACTGCACTGGAGTGAATGGCAAAAAATAACCACCGACATGTGGATGCAGAGGATAATATCCAGAGGTTACTGTAGATAAGTGTGTGTGTACAACTTTAAGAAGATTTCTAAGGGCTTGCCCAAGTGTATAAATACTGAGCACATGTGAGCCTGACTGCTATTTTGTAGTAAACTGCTGAGATGTTAGCATGTTTCTCTGTGTAGTCTGTCTGCTAATCAGTTTGTTTATATTTTGTAAAGCTGCTATCCATCCTGACGTGTTTTATGCAATAAAGCATATAAACGAACTACCCTGCCTGTTTGCCATCTATGTTAGAGAGAGATGAGCGACATGGTGTCAGAAGAGGCAAAGCTAAAAGGACATGGGGCCAGAAGGGAAACCAGATTCTTCAGACTGAGACCAAGAGGCACTCAGTTAACAATGGAAGAATGTATAGGAGTGAATCATCCCTACTGCACATATAGCTCACAAAACAGGTCAGAAATTAATTTCAGGTATTAAAACTTGCTCAAGCTATTTCTTATTCACAAAATATGAAACAAGGCATTCAGAACACTCTAAACAAATTTCTAAGTAACAAATATCTTATATTACGATATATTAACAGAAATATTTTAAATAACTACGGAAAATGAAATAAAGTCTGAATCGCATAAAACGAATAAAATAAGGGAAATGACTGCATTTCTTTCCGCTAAGCACTACTTTTTCGCATTAATCGAAGTTATTCCAGGTGTCCGAAGTGTACAGAGTGTTTGCATGTTTGTGCAGTGCTATAGTACAGTTATTTCGCAAAATACAGTCATTGCAAAACATATATCACAAAATAAAAGCATTTTGAAGAGTTTATTGTGCATTTGAATATTATTACAAGTGCTGGCTGTATGCATGTTCGTACATAATTACAAGGGCCAGATTTTTCAGTCTGTTTGGGTGTAATTTGTTGGTATGGCAGACGGATTTCGGAAACCAACTCCACTATTGTTTGATAATAATATTATAGAGAACTGGAGAGTGCTTGAGGAAGAGTACGATATTTTCACACAGGCTGCATTTTCTGATAAAGATGACCATATAAAGTCATTTATTCTGCTTAATTTAGCTGGTTCAGAAGCCATAGAAAGGGAGCATTCATTTGTGTATGCACCTGCTGTATCTGCAGGAGGGGGGGAAACTGCCATATAATTGTACAAGCTGAGTCAATGGAAGACCCCGAATGCTTAAAACGTAAATTTAGAGAAATGTGTAAGCCCCAAATGAATGTTACAATGGAAAGGCACTTATTTTATACCAGGGATCAAAAGCCTGATGAAACTTTTGCAGCATATATAATTGATTTGAGAAACAAAGCTAAACCGTGCAGATTTGGTGATTTAAAGGATGAGTTGAAAAAAGACAGGCTTGTATGTGGTATTAAAGATGATGCTGTGAGAAAGATTTTCTTTGTGACAGTGATTTAACTTTGAATAAGGCCGTTGAGATTTGTCAGATATATGAGCTTATGGAAAAGCACACAAATATGCTTACAAATGAGAGATGCATGCTTCCAGTAACTTCTAAAGCCCATGTTAATAGTATGCAGCATGTGGTTAACAGAAACAGGCCCAAGCACATGGCTGCAACTGTAAACCCTGTAACACTCACTGGGAAACCCCGCAGTAGCTTTCTAGCAAATTCCAAGGCATGCTCTGGAAACCGCACTGTCTCAGTGAAGCATAAGAGTGAGCCAGCAAACTTAAAGCATGTGCCTATACCCAGTTTCATAGCCAACTGTCCAAATTGTGAAGGAAGTCATGAACCTAAAAGGGAAAAATGTTTAGCTTTTGGCCAGCAATGTCACAAATGTAATAAATGGAATCATTTCAAAAGGTTTTGTAAATCAAAGGGCACACATTATTTTATTAAAAGGGAACATTCAAAGAAACGAGTTGATCAATTAGAAAGCTGCAACCCTACTCTTTATGTTGATAGTGTGTCAGTGCTTCATGAAACTGTCAGTGCAGTAAATTTAAGGGGTAAGAATGAGGTATTTTGTACTGTTCGGATAAATGGGGGACCCATAAAGCTCAAAGTCTACACAGGTTCAAAGTACACTGTTATGTCTGCAGAAACTTTTGCTAGATTATGTGCTGGTGAGAAGCTTGATTTGGCAAAATATGCAAAGCTTGTTGTTTATGGTTCATAGGTCATAGGTAGATACTAGACTATCTGCCCTAGGGCATTTATAAGCCTAGCCAGAGTGTATTTGGCTTCCACCTCCCTATTAGATTAGCCTACTGTGCCTCTGTATAGTAGGTCACAGAAGGTACCCTTTTAAGATTAGTTTATTGTGCCTCTGTCTAGCAGGGACACAGAAGAGATCCCAGGGGTGAATTTGCGATTTCCCATCCACGCGTCCAGATTTCGCTTGAAGAGGGTCAGCGAGGGGCTATGTCTAACATGAATTGGGATTCTATTCCAGAGTGAGGGGAGCCTCTGGGAAATGAATCTGTCCCTCCAGCATGTCATATTTATTTTTATTTTTGTGCTGAGGTTTAGGTTTAGGTCCCTGGATCATGTAGCTCTAAGGGACTTGGATTTTTTGAGGTGGAGCATGTCCATTAATTCTGGGTTTGACATGGCTTTGTCATGGTGGAAAAGAGATTAAAACTGAAGGCTCAGTAGTACTTTCATGTTGCGCTGCTGGGAGAAGGTACAACTTGTTAATGTGAAGTTGTTCTGTCTCGCCATTCATTCTTTACTGATGGGTTCGGAGCCGATCCCTCGGCTCCGAATCGGCATCTACTGCAAAGCTCGAGGATTTCAAGTAGCTTGAGGCCAAGTCCCTGTCCCATGATGCACCTTGAGTTACCTCAGATCTAGTTTGCCGTTGCAACGTATTGGAGGCTCATGGTAGCTCGGGCCAGTAAAACTTTAAATTCTTTCTATTTTCAAAAATTATTGTTAGATTTTTACTATAGTAGTTAGCTATTTAGGTTAGATAAGCTCTTAAAGATATCTACAGAGTTCCCTTCCCTGTGTGCTGATTATTAGCTATATATTTGGCCTCATTTTCTTATAGGCCTATTTAACTTTTTTGACAAAAAAAGTCTTTATTCAGTGACCTTTTGTCACATATATTGTTAAAATTCTATTGTGTGATTACTTAGTTAGTTTACTTGTTAAAATTCTGTGTGTGTGTGCTTGTTAGGTTTACCTTTAGACTTGTGTGCATATATTTAACCTGTCTTTTACAAGGCTTATTAGTAGTTGTGAGTTTGTGCTGATAATTAGCCTGTTTTTTATTGTGTGCATATATTTGGCTTTTCTTTTACAAGGCTTATTAGTAGTTGTGAGTTTGTGCTGATAATTAGCATGTTTTTTTTTTTTATTAGAAGGCTTATTAGTACTTATAGTTAGCCTTAGTTTAAAAGGCTTGTGTGTGTGTGTGTATGTGTGCTTATAGTTAGCCTGTTTTTTATTAGAAGGCTAATTGATATTGCTGTTGTTGGTTGTGTCCATTTCTGTTATGGCTGATGACAAGGAAAAACACCCTAAGTCAGGGTTTAAAAAATGCCCTAAATGTGGGCAGAAGATGTCGGTTACTAACTGCCATGTGAATTGTGTCTACTGCTTGGATGCCTTGCACCTACAAGAAACATGCTCTATATGCCATTCTTTTTTACTCTAGAGTTCTCCAGGAGAGAAAAAGAAAGCTTTTTGAAAGGGTTATTTGAAACCTTCTTTCCAGGAGGCTTTGAGTGACCAGGATGGATCTAGTAAATCCTCAAAGTCCTCCAAGACTTCTGTGACTTCAAAGAAATCAACAACATCTAAAGAGTCTGTGACATTGGCTCCACAGGTCTCTGAGTTGACTGTCTTTTCCTTTTGGAGCCAGTCCCCGGTTTTGGAACCAGTATCTGAAATTCCTAAATCACCACTACTCCAGTCGGTACCATCAGTCCGATCATCTCGGTCTTCTGTGAGCCTATCTGATTTGGATGTGGATCGGGTGGTGCAGAAGCTTCTACAGGCACCGGCCTTTGCCAAATTGTTATCAGCTCCAACCCAGGTGGCTTTGGAGCCGAAGACCCTTATGCCAGCTATATCTCTTCCTCCTACAAGCCATACCGGTCCTTCGGAGCCGGAGGAGTTGGACTTGCTGATTGTGGAGCCTACAGAGCCGATGCCTGCTCCAGTGTCTTCTGCTCCATTCACTCTGATGTCCTCGGCGCCGATCGAGGACTCTAGGAGCCGACACTCTCTGGTCGGGTCCGGGGAGGATAGTTGAACCGACTTGTTCGTTCTGACTTTGCCTCTCGGTGCTTCGACTCGGATGACCTCAGCTCCTACCTTGGGCTCAGAGCCCACTGTCCCGGTGCCGGGGGTACCTATGGTTTCCTCGGATCCGAGGGTCCCCCTCGCATTGGAGCAGAGGGGCCTTCAAAGCCATGAAGAGAATTATGTCTCCCAAGATATCCTCAAC